>NC_056743.1:1110708619-1110858619 GCF_019279795.1 Protopterus annectens | reverse complement strand
AGCAGAGAAAAGTACTTCAAAGCAGGGGACAGTAAGGCTAACAACAAAACTAAGCATGGTCACCAACTACAAAGTGACTGGAAAAGATGCAGATTCACTTTTTATGACAGAACAGCACAACTGAGCATCTAAAACGGATTAGGAATTGCCAAAAATGGGAAGAGAACTACATTCATTTACATGAGCAAGTTTTGCATGTTATGCACATTTATTATTTGTCTCCTTATTCATTCATTTGTATAAGACTTTCTAACTCGGGTTATACTTGTTGCAGTCAGCATAGATACCTACTGTGCTCAGCTGTAAGGACAATGGATGCCATCATATGTGCACTTTGTACTTATCCATTTTTATTAGGTAATGGAAAGTAGATTAGGTCTGATTTCCTTTTTCTGGCTGCAGATGTATTGATTGAGATTTTCATGTGTTTTGCTGTTCTTCATATTGCAGCAATTACAAGGTTGCTGTTTTTGCTGGTTTATTGATTTCTATATGTTAACTGATTTTAACCATTTTTAGCATTATTATGCCATTTGCTGTAGTTGCTGCAGTGTCAGGCTTTACTATCTAGTTTTACTTGGATGTGGTTAGTGATAATGTGTATATGGTATTCATAAATGCTAGAGTTTGATGATATGAGCAGAATGGTAATCTAGAGCTGATGTCACTGTTAGAGTAGTATTTATTTTTATTTATTTATTTAACATTTGTTCACTGTGAAAGTCTGACTTGGAACGAGCCAGTTTTCAATGGAGGCCTGGGGAGAAATGCTCCAGATGCATGTCTTTGTAACATGAGAGGAAACTGGAGCACCCAGAGAAAACCCACACGAAGACAGGGAGGATATGCAGACTCCGCACAGAAGGCACTCCAGCTGAGAATTGAAATGGATAACCTCTTGCATTGAGGTGACAACGTTAACCACTGCACCATAAAATATTATGATGTTTTAGGGATATGATCTCTGTTTCTCAGCTGCAGGGTGTCTGAGTAATGAATTGCAATCTGTTTTTCATGATCTCTCCCATCTTTGTGGATTTTAACCTGGTACTACTGTTTCTACTTGTCTCCCAGAAACAGTCAGGTTGACTGGCTGTACTAAACGGCTATGTTTAGTTATGACATGGGCATTGATAAATATGACATAAAGTATGTCTAAGAAGGACCATTTAATTTACAAGGTTAAACAAATAAAATAAACACAAAATGTATGTAATTAATACCAGCAATGGTTGAGTGGATTAGTATAATGGTTATCATGTCTACCTCACAGACATAAGGTACAGAGTTTGATTCCCACATTTCTGGGAAATTAGCTTGGCTTAAAATGTTTCACAAAGGCAGCTAGCCTAGTACTTGCTAATGAAGTTTGGTGACAGTCTTATTTTTTTCGGTCAGTGACTATCTCCAAGTTTCAGAATTAGTGCTGTTCCTCCAAAACGTAAATACTTTTGTATAATATCAGTACTTAAGAGATATGCAGTCAAACAATCCATAATGAAAATATAAACATGTGATGGTAGACGCATCTTAATGTATAGTATCATCTAATGTGTATATAAAATCCAAAGCAGAAACACATTAGTATAATCACTTTTGCTTAACATAGGAGTTAGTTATTTAAAAAAAAAAAGGTCCAATTCCAAAGGTCTTAAAAAAAAAAAAAGGTCTGATTTCAAAGGACTTGCTCTCAGTGTAGGTGACTTACTCTGGTGTAACCAGTGTTATCCTATTGGGAATCTCAACATTCATGAGATCTATGTACTTATCTAGTAATAGCTCATCTTATTAGTAATTCCACAACCATTATAAATGCTGTAACGACTGATACTTTGCCACTAATGTTTCAGTATTTTTGCCAGTGTGACCAACTGTTTTTAGGTGTAGACAGAAATAATACAAATAGCATAATCCTGTGTATGATATGTTTTTTTTTTCTAATGACCACAATAGCTTAAACAAAATTCAGGTAAGTGTCCTCAGCTTTTTCTCTGAACAGATGCATACTATATAAACTGCATGTATCATTATCACATAGTGTCTGCAAGAATATGAATGATGTATCAGGTTTTTACAGGAGAGTGTAAACTGTCATGCATACCAACTCTGTGTATGTGTTCAGCAAAATATCATACCTCAGTGCATATTTTTCAAATCTTCATAATATAGTGCATTAAATTTAGAGCCTTCAGTACTGTCAAATTCTAGAGAATAAATAATTACTGATTGTGTGAACGAGGTTAACTGAAATTGATTATAAGGTAAATTGTACCCTCCCAGAATTCTTGGCATTGGGTGCCTTCTATGTGGAGTGTGCATGTCTTCCTTGCATTCACATGGGTTTTCTCTGGGTGCTCCAGTTTCCTCCCACATTCCAAAGACATGCAATAGATGGATTGGACACTCTAAATTGGCCCTAGGTGTGAGTGTGTGCATATGAAAGTGTGTGGTGCACCCCTCAAGAAGGGTTGGGCCTTGGGTTAGCAACCTGAACCCAAAAAAACAAAAACTGACACAGAAATGAGCATTGATAGGTGCTTGTTGCCTGATGCACGATGTGGTACATAAATGGGAAAGACAGAAAGAGAGAGACCCTCACAGACTGTGCAGTAGTCAATGAATAGCAGGTGGGATGGTCGTTCTTTTTATTCAAGTAGCCTACAGACTGCTGCCAATGATGATGCAAACTAGGCAGAGTACTGTTAGTTATACCTGTGTGATATGTTCCTGTTATAGGGTGCCACCTACTGACGGACATAAGGCATGTGACATGGTGATGTCTTTCAGGATTTGAAGGAGCAGTTCAGGCACACCAGCCAGGCTTATTGGAAGCAGTGACTAACTATAACATGCTGAAGTGCCATTTAAAAATATTTTAGCACTGTGAAACCACCAACTACAACAGGAGCAGGCAGCATATCATGCTCTGTAGGGCAACACTTCCCGGGGTTGATGGAAGCTTTTTGACTCACCAAACTTTGAAGAACTGGCCTCAGGAATGGTCCTGGCCTTCTCCCTTTAGTGTTACACAATCTGTTGTGATGGATCTGTTAACAGATATACATACAGAAACAGAACAACATTGAAGTTGAAATCCATCTGTTAGACATCAGTACACACTGTGTAGCTAAAATTTGATCCCCTACCTTTTAGGATAACACACCTTTATTACATATTCCTAAAGGTCCTCTTTTTGGTATGACATTACACATAGTCTGAAAGAACAGTACTTACAGACTTATATCAGCACTGTGTAATACCCATCAGATAACAGGAATACACATCTGAGGAACCCAGTTAATCTATCAATGTATTAAAGAACAACTGTCAATATTTATAGAGAGTGACAACTGGTATGAATTATGTTAAAAACCAAGAAGAAGACGACGAAGAATGATTTAAATTTTTCTGTAAGTATTGAACATGGCACTGGAGTTAATGTATCTCATACCAATTAACCATAATGTATACTTTAAAATTGATAAACACAGAACATATGTTTTTAGGTATATGCTGTTTTTGTTTGAGATATTGCATAATATTTGTACTGCAGTACCTTTGTGGGAATATGATGGACATCTACATGTTCCGACATATGAAGGGTAAGTGATGTTTAACCTTGTTATGCTAATCATGTGATAGTCAAAGACCCTGTTAATGTGCTTACTGAAAAGTGGTCCTTCACATCTTTGATATTTTGGTTACATATGTATGTTTCATGCCGTTCCCATATTGTAATGTGGTAATAAAGCAGTTGCTTTCCTTGTGATTACATTATCTATGAGAATTCAAGATGCAGTAATAATACTCAATTGCTGTGTACATAGAACAATGGATTGTACTCCTGAATGCCACTTGTTTTTAAGCATGCATTTTTCTGTGTTTAAAAGTATGAATTTATCACTTCCACAAGTTAGCATATGTCATTACAGTGTATATAAATACAGACTGCTTTGCCATATACAAATCATAGCTATAGGTGCATGTGTGTGTGTGTGTGTGTGTGTGTGTGCATCTGCTGTTTTGGGAGTATCCAGAAATTTCTGATGTGGAACATTATGTGTATTCAGGAATGAATTAATTGTCAATGTACTGTTTTAGAAGGAGCAGTATATATTTAAAATCCCATGAGTAAGGCACGTAACATGGTATTTCAACTATTTAGAACACCAAGAAGGCAAAATTGTTTTCCTTAAGGGCTATTAATCATTGCAATAGCTTGTTCTTGGCAGCAAAGCAAGCTAAGAATGCAGACATCTTTAAAAGGTAACTCAGTCTTTAGATAGGGTGTAGTTTAATAGGTATTTTAGGTGAAAGACATCATTTCATTTAGTGCAGCTGATCCAGTTATGTGTTTTATGCTATTCAGGGAGAAGCAAATAACAGAAATAGTATGCAGAGAGCACTGACCATGGATTTTTCTACAAATAATTTGCTAAAACAGATAAGTGGATAGGATGTGAAAATTACATTCAATAATGTAAAGAGCTGCATTCGGATATTTTTTGACTTATTATACAGCTTTGATCCAAACACCATTCCACCATAACATTCAGTATAAGTGAACCTTTAGAATTGCATTTTCACTTAACAAATACTCTAGTACTCTTTTTATTCATATATTCCACTATACTCCTGCATAAAAATACAGTTGTATATCCATGCATGTATTATTTCAATTCCAAGCATGATTGTTTCAGAAAATATACAGAGCTGTGTCCTCATTGTATACTGAATTTTTAACATATATAAGTTTTCAGGGATTAAATTACCTATAAGGTTATACTTGAATCAAGCATATCTGCAAAATAAACAGTATGATTAATATTTGTATATATCATTAATACTTCAACACCTTCCAGTCCCTTGTATAGCTGTAGCATAATTGGTCGTTTATATTTATTTAAAGATATATTGAGCATACAATAGACTTGCAGAGCTGTGTATGCATTTACACATGATGCAGTCTGTTACATAGTCATGGATAACTATTGGGCATATCATGGTTTATTTCACAACTGAATGATCTTATGATGTATGTGTGATGAAACCAATCAAGAATTTCTTGTGTGTATCATGTATGTGATCATGTGATTATCCTTTATATATCCTTTATTGACAGGGTTAGGCCCACTAATATACAGGCTTATTTTCAGGAGAGAACCAAGGTGGTGTTTATACTGCTTGGGGAAATTTGGCCAGGGCATTAGAGGAATTTCCCTTATACTTTTCTGTTCACTAGGAGGTGCCAGAGAGCTGCCAGTAGTGTTTGGAAAATTTCAAGATGGAGGAGGAAAGGAGAAAGGCTGAGAGTACAGTGCTGAAGAATATGAAAATCTCACAAACAGACTCTGTAAGAGAGAAGGTAACCATGCATAGCTGGCCTTAGGCATAGGCCAACTAGGCAGTAGCCTAGGGCACCACTCTAGTAGGGGCACTTTTCCTTTATTTAGTTGGTGTAGGTAGACCAGGATGGGGGCACTGGATGGTGTGGTGGGGGTGCCATGGAGCCCTTTTACCTAAGGCTTTGTGGATCCATTTTGCCTAGATGTAAATGTATCACTAAGTTGACCTAAGGCTGCTCCTGTAGCCATGACAGAGAAAGAGGAAGGAGATCTGGAAACTTCAGCCTTGCTGGAGATGATGGATCAATATAAACCAAATGCTGTTGAGGAAGGAATCTGGAGTACTATGTTGGATTTTGTGCTGGAAGAAGTAATAGAGAATACACTGCCAGATGAATCTGGAAAAGTAGGTGGATTACTAGAAGGTACTGACAGCAGTCTGGGTGTATTCTAGCAAGTAGAGTAGTTGGTTTTAAAAGCATACCTTGCAACTGGGTGTTTTGGTGAGCAGTAAAAACATTTTTTTACGTATGCAGAAATGGTAAAAGGAAAGAAAGATGTTGTGACTGAAACTGTAAGAAAGAAAGCAAGAACAGATGCAAGGACAACAAAACCATAACAGAAGACAAGTGGTAGGAATCAAAACAAAGAAAAAATCACATTAACAGGTATGAAGGTATAGACAGTGTTGTTTTACCTCTGGGTTTAAAGTACAGGACATAGCTTTAATACCCTTGGAATCAGAAGATGGTTGTGAAATTGCTTTTGAAACTTTTACTTTGCTTGAAAAAATGTATGAATTAAGTAGAGAAAAAAGCTCAGCTACACCATGGAATAAGTACATTTTTCAGAACTTGGGACCTCAGTTAAAGAAATTAAATGTGCAGTTCCAAATATCTGACATAGAGGAACTTGAGTTAAAGATTTTTTTTGGTCTATTTGTAATAAGGTGCATGAGATTAAAAAATGTATGATGAAAGATATGTTTGGACAGAGGTGTGGGAGGTATAGGTGTCACTGGAAGTGTATGAAGGACAATTACAACATATTTCAAATGTTATTGTGAATAGGAAATGGGTAACAGTGAGGTATTGGGGGTTAGCCTAAAGCATGCTTTTTTGTGGGAATGATAAGCACCTGGTGCAAGACTGTAATAACAGACGATGTGGGCAATGTGGGAAAAAGGGGCATACTACAGAAATTGTAGATCTAAATGTAGAGAATCCAATGAATTTGGACATTTTTGGGTTGACTGTCCTTTACTAAGAAAAGAAAGGTTAGAAGAAGAGTCTGAGGATAATATAAATTAAAATATTGGTAGAGAAAGTATTAGGGAGGACATAGTTGAAGAAAAATATAGTTAATATGGGAAAGGATGACATAAATGAGATAGGAAATGTTACAAACAAGTAGTATTACAGTGCAAGATAAAAACAGATCTTCTTCTTCTTCTTTTGGCTTTTCCCGGTTAGGGGTCACCACAGCGGATCACCTGTCCTCTCATGATTGGCAGTGGAGTTTTTACAGTGTCGAGTTGCCAACCCATCGCCCAACCTTCCACAGAAGGTGCACACATGCATGCACTCACACCTAGGGCCAATTTGGAGTGTCCAATCCACCTACAGCATGTCTTTGGGATGTGGAAGGAAACCGGAGCACCCGGAGGAAACCCACGCAACCACAGGGAGGACATGCAAACTCTGCACAGAAGGCACCCCAGCTGAGAATTGAACTGGAGAACCTCTTGCTGTGAGGCGACAATGCTAACCGCTGCAGCACTGTGGCCACCCTGCAAGATAAAAACAGATATTCAGTATTATGAAGTAAAGAAGGTAAAAAGGAGAATTTGAGACAGGAGAATAACAAGAAAAAAATGATGATAAATCCACTGGTGGAAGGGGATACAGGAGAAAAATAATAATAAAAACTGGAAATAAGAAGCATTCACAAAAAGGAAAGGGATGATTTAGGAATTTTAGCATTAAATGTAAACAAAATTCAAATTGACATTAAGGTATGGTAGTGACGGAATGGTATAAAAAAGTGTGGGTTTGATATGATTGCTAGATATCAGATGTGTGAAGGAACAGAAAAGGAAAACACTTGAAGCAATATGGGATAAAATAATTATATGATCAGTGGGGAGTGATATATATTCAGGTGCAAGAGTTTTTTTTTTTCAAAAGTGAAGAGGTGACAGTAGTAGTACCTAGATTAGTGAGATGTGATATAAGGAAAAGAGAAAGATGTTTACAGATAATTGTAGTTTATACATATACTAGTATGAGAGAGAGAGAGCAAAAAATGTTTGAGGAATGTAAAACTTTGTCCTGTTTAATATGTCAGTAATTATGGTGGGGTATTTTAACTGTAATTTGAGAGAGGAGGGGGGAATAACACAATATATTACATTTATAAGAGAAATTATAAGATATGGATGGTATAAAATAGAAAAAGACATGGAGATGTAAATGTTTCAATAGTTCAATAGTTCGTTAACACTTGTGTATGGGCCACAAGACCAATAAAAATGCATGCTCCAGAATAACCTGATATACTCTACGACCCATCCAGGAATATAATTTGTTTTTAGAATTCTTTACAGAAAAGGACTGACAGATATGAAGCTGAACTCTATTCCTCAGTCAGACCGTAGAGTGAATTAAATAGCCCGCTCTTAAGGCTGACCTGATCTCATCAATTTTATAAGTATAACCCATTCCTCTAGTTGATATACTTGGCTGCAATAGTTTAACCAAGATGTGATATCAATCATTCCATAGCCCTTCCTACACCAAACATAATTTTCTCCTCAAATACCTATAGCTAATTATAAAAAGAATCAAACTTTCCAGTTTGTTTGATAAGACATATCTCTACACCCATTAATTCTCCTCTTAAATTTCATTATATACTCTCCAATACTTAGAGATCTCCCCTATTATATATACAAAACAACATATTGTACTCAGTGATGGGATAGACATGTATCAGTCTGAAAAGAAGTTAATTTGTATCTGTAGAGAAATTCTTATTCTTAACCCAGAAACTTCCATCACTTCAGCTTTAATTATGTGGGCATTCAATCTAAATTTAAATGTATAACATATAATTCCTAAGTCCTTGTAACTTAAATGGTCCCAAATTCGCATTTACTTCTACCCTAGGTGTCACAAAGTGATGTATACCACACTTCTCTTTACTTAACCCACAGACCAGTTTGGTCACACCATGATTTCACATTATGCAGATAGTCATTAAAGCAGACCGAATCTTCTGGGCTTTTGACTCTATGTCCTATTTTAATGCCACCCACGTATTTGGCTATCCAGACTTTAGTCATAGCTAGAAAAAATAAGAAAACTAATTTGAATAACATGGTATCCAGAATTGAACCCCTATGGACAACTTTATTAATTCTTACCCAATTTGAAGCGAGTGATGTAAGGATTAACCATATGCTTGTATACAGTGTCCAGACTAGCAGGGTGAGGTACACTATCAAAAGCTTTTGATAGATCCAAATACACTACCACAACAGACAAATCCTTATCTAATGCTTTAGACACTGGATTATATAATTCTATAAGGTTAATAAAGGTAGACCTGTTTTTTTTAAGAAATCGTGTTGATTAAGATCCATTAAATGTCCACAGATATTTCAATTTAAGAGCTTTAATAAACACCTTTCTAAACTTTTACCAATTAGTGGAGTTATGCTGATGGGTCTAAAGTTCCTGATGTTTAATAACCCTTCTTTGTGAATTAGGACAACATCAGCAATTTTCCAAATTTCTGAAACCATGCCAGAGTGCAGCAGGTTGTTAATAAGAACAGTAATGGTGGCTGATACACACTTGTCACAAGAAACCCAAAGCACTTTGGTATATCATCAGGTCCCATTCCACTGTCATACTTAATAAGACACAATGAGGTTCTCATCATATCCATATTGAAAACCAAACACTCATAGTATACATTTATTGATGTGCTCACTACAGAAAAGTTAGCACATTCATTAACTTCACCTGCTAAAAAATGTTTAACTATCCAAGAAGAAACTATTCCTTATACAAACCACCATCCACTTTATTTAATAATAAAACAAACCGACAATGACACACCGGTTAAGAGCTTTCATCCCAAAAATACACCAGGACGTCTTCAGAACACTGCAGTTAATATTACACATGTTTAAATACCATTCATTGCTGAGGTCATCCTTTTATTGGAATAACTTCTTAAAGCTATATCTCCCATAATACATAGCTAATTTCACCTATTAGCTAAAAATACATAATTGCTAAAAGTACTCACACAACTTAATACATATATATTATTTTTTTTACATATTTACACTTTTGCTGTTTCAGTTTCAAAATACCTGTCAATTAGTACAGTCTCGTTTAACCCTGGAAACCTATCTGCTGTAGTAATCAAGTGCCATCTTAATTCCGGCTCTTTCAATTTGTTTACAGCCCCATATCTACATAGATAGTGTCCAAAATCCAAAATATAAAACAGTGTTCTGGAAATTCAGTGACATGTTTAGCCAGGGTATTACTCAGATTACTTTTATCAATGTCATATATATGCTCATATATTCATTCTTTGAAAGCTCTCTCTCAGTCATACTGACATAAAAAGCTGAGCAGACTTGGCAAAGTACCACATAGATTACCCTTCAGTTATAATACACATTTTGATTATGAACTCACTCCCATTTATATTTATCTTATCACCCTCCAAAATATATTTACATTGTGTACATGTACCACATCTATACATGCCCTTTTTGTTACCCCTGTGGTATCCCAAATAGACTGGTTGTTCTTCCAACATGCTTTTAAAATAATTATCTCTTTTATATACAATCTTAGGTTCATGTCCTAAAATTTCACACATTTCATCATTTATCCAGAAAATGTTCCAATTTTGACACAATACCATTTTGATTTCCTTCCATTCTAGGTTATAAGTCATAAGTCCGAAAACTCATTTTAAACTGGGCAAATTATACCGACATAAACTCTACCTAGATAAACAAGCTAAGATAAAACTGGCTAACACTTTGCTTATCCCATCCTTCTTCTATGGAAGCCCCATTTTTACCAACCTTCATACATCCCTCAGTAGTAAGCTGCAATCTTGCTTCTACAAAATAGCAAAATTTGCCTCTAACTTACCCAACCACTCGCACCACTGCAGTGCTGACTCAAACCTGTCTTGGCTAGAATTTCACCACCATCTCTACTTTACTCAATTAATACTTGCTCACAAGCTTATTTTCTAACCTGATAGCTGTCCTTCTCTTCATTCTATATTACACACACACCTCTAATCGAGCCCTCTGCTCCTCAGAAAGAACTCTCCTTTATGTATCTAAACCTAATAAAAGAACAGGTCAATGCCTATACTCATACAACATTGCCAAACTGTGGAATAGCCTCCCCTCATCTGTTACTCAGCTTGACACCCTTTTGTCTTTTAAAGCTGCTCTAAAAACCCACTTTTTAAAAAATCCTACCTGTACCTGTGATATACAATGTAAGCCTCCTTAACTTCTCAAACACTTTTTAGTTCTTGCCTTCAACCCTCTCTTATATCTTTTCTTCTTCTGAATCTTTATTCTCCTATCTATGATATGCATCAACATTATCAATGCTCTTTGATTCTCTCAGGTACTGCAATTTTATTTATTTATGTATTTATTTATTTGCAGTTTGTTTGCCAGGGTAGTCCAACTGGGCCACAAGAAGCCCATTTTCAATGGAGTCCAGGGGAGAAAAGCTCCATAAAAATATAAATACATAGTACACATTGCACATTTACATTACAGATTATCTCATAGGAATACAAAGTAAATATAATAACAAAAGGTTAACAATGATGGAATACATCAGTATAGTTTGTAAAACAGCAATAAAAAACACTTTTTTACACACAAGTAGTAGCATAGGGTAACTGTTTCATTGGTCAAATAGTTCAATAGACCTGTGGAATTATAGGATACAATGATGGCGTATTTAGTTCTAGGAGAGTAGGAAGTGGTATTAGAAGGATTAGGTAGGATGGGAACAGGAGCACTTCCATTGTGAAGTTAGGTGAGAGTGCAGCAAGGTTTTAAATGAGGAGAGATTGCTGGTGATGCAGATAGGAGATGGTAGAGAATTCCAGAGGCGTGCAAGAAAGAAGAACATTAGGTGATTCCCAGCTGGACATGTGGCTTTGTGAAATTTAGTTAGTTTTTGGGAATTAGATCTTAGATGTCGTTCTGGTTCATACATTTCAAAGGTAGTGGCTAGGAAGGGACAAAGAGAGGGGTTGTAAATGAGTTTGTGTGTTTGGATGAATTGGGTATAAGTGAGGAGGTTAGGTAGCTCCAGCCAGTTTAGTTGGCGAAGAGAATTACAATGGTGAGAAATGGGTCTGTGACCTGCTGCAAAGTCTGATATCTTGTTATAGCAAGAGGAGAGTTTTGTTTTGAGGGAGGATTGCAGGTTGTTGAGGATAGATGCACCATATAGGAGTGACAGGATGAGATAAGTATTGGCTAGTATAAGCCTAGTGGAAGGAGAGAGATGATAATTATGGCGGTATAGCATACCAAGTTTTTTGTGGGGTTTTTTGATATTTACTTGTAAATGTTTGTCAAATTTTAGTTGATCATCTATGAGTAATCCTAGTAGTTTAGTGTCAGAGACTATTTCTAGAGGAGTATTATTTTTGCTGGTAATTATAAATGAGTGTTTATCTAGGGAGGAGGTTTTGGAGGTGATGAATAACATAAGTTTAGTTTTAGTTGCATTAAGAGCCAGATGGCTGTCGAGCATCCATGGCTCAGTAGAGGAGAAGGCAGTTTGGGTAAGCTTATTTAGAGTGGGGATAGAAGGGGAGGAGCAGATAATGGTAGAATAATCGGCATATTGGATGAGGCTGGAGTTTGGAATGGCTTGGTAGACGTCGTTAATGGATATGTTGAATAGTAGGGGGCTTAAAATGGAACCTTGGGGGACACCTGTGGGAGTATTAAGGAAGGGTGAAGTGGCTTTATTCCATTTGACTGCTTGTTGTCTAGTTGTGAGATAGCTGGAGAACTACTTGGTACAGGGGGATAGGTTTAGTTTGGAGAGTTTATTAAGTAGCAGGTTGTGAGAAATAGTGTCAAATGCCTTGGAGAGGGCGAGGAGAAGTGTGGACACGAAATGGCTGGAATCATGGGCTTTGTTAATTGTTTCAAGGAAGGAGAGGAGAGCAGTGGAGGTGCTATGGCTGGGTCTGAATCCATGCTTTGTGGGGGTAAGAAGCTGGTTGTTGATGAGATAGGGTAAGAGTTGTTGGTGGATACATTTTTCAAGAAGCTTAGAAATAGGAGATAAGATAGCAATAGGGCAGAAGTTTGGAATGTCATTATTATTGCCTCCTTTATGTAGAGGAATAATAAAGGCTTTCTTCCAGAGCTGGGGGACCTGGCTTTCTGAGATAGACTGATTAATTAGTATGCTGATAGAGAGAGGAATGGCTTCTGCGGCTACTTTAAGAAAGTAGGAGGGAATTTCATCAGGTGCATTGGAACCACGTTTTAATTTTAGGAGAAGTTTTTTTTTATGGTGTATGTAGAGATGGGATTGATAGAGAAAGGTGAAGGTTGGGGGCAAGGGATGCTAGGTGAGGAAGGGATAGGTGCATGCAGAGGAGGGGTTGTAGAGGTGTTGGTGAAGGATGATGTTAGCTTGCTTATGGACTCTGTGAAGAAAGAGTTAAATTGGGTGGCTAAGTCCATGTCAGAGGCATCTGAGTTGGGGTAAGGGTTTTCTTTTTTTTCCTGGGTTGAGGAGAGATGAGATTCCTTTCTAAAATAGTTTGGCATTGGTGTTGTGGTTGGTTTTGAGAGTGGAGAAATAGGCTTTGCAGTGTGAGGTAATACATTTTTTGACTTTATTTCATATGTTTCTCTATCCTAATTTCTATTAGGCTTCTGTGATTGAAAGTTTATTTTAAGTATTTTATATGCATCTCTTTAACTTGGTATTTGTTATTATCTGTTCATGTATAATTTGTACATTATATTGTTTGTCTGTTTGACTGCAGAGCTTTTCTCCCTGAGCCTCCACTGAAAATGGGTTTCTAACCCAGTGGACTTTCCTGGTCAATAAATGTCAATGCCTTTCGGCTTTTCCTGGTTAGGGGTCACCACAGCGGAACTCCGGTCCGCTAATGATTGGCAGTAGATTTTTACGTGCCGAGTTGCCGGACCTGAGGCACAACCTTCAATGAAGGTATGCCCATCCATGCACGTTTCCACACAGAAGATGCTCTAACTGAGAATCGAACAGGACAACGTCTTACTCTGAAGCGACAACGCTACCGCAGCACCACCACCTCGTTATTGCCTTATAACAATTGTTTAACTTAAAATTACAATTACTAACTTCAACATTTCTACCTAATGGGAACACAAATTCCTTAATTCCTTTTCTTGATGACTTTAGTCATTACTTTTTCAATTAACCTACTAGCTTACCCCTAGTTAAAAACATAGAGTATAACTTAATAATTTCTTCAAGGAAACATGCCATTCTGGTCACCCAGACCATTTCTCCCTGTATTATTGTCTTTTACTGGTGAAAAGGGTGGCAACTTGAAAAATGTAACAGAATATTAGAGTATGTAGGTTTCCAGAAATTACCAGAAGCAAATGTTTTCCTACCATACATCTTTGGTTAGACTGACTTCTAAAAAAGTAATATTTTCATCAGATCTACAAACAGTGAACTACAAAAATCAGTGGCGGTATTAATAAAGGTCATAAATTCTAATTCCTTCAAGACACCAATCCAGAAAATGCAGATATCCAAAAATCAGGTGTACAAACTCCAATAGTTTCAGAAAACAGAATTGAATAAAAATTTTCCTTTCCAGTATGCCATAACAATATTAGCATAAGCTGGGGCACATGCGACCCCCCCCATAGTCAAGCTGGTTGTTTGATGATATAAAGACTCCTCAAAATAAATGAAATTATTTTATAATACCAGTTCTAATAAAGTAATCAAACAATTGATCTCTTGATTATCAAACTTCATGAATTTATTTAAATATTCATCATCCCATAACCCCCTGGTCTCATGGGGAATATCTGTAAATAAATCCTTTACATCGATTGTCACAAATATGAGATTATTATCATATAAAGGGGGGCTGACTCAAGTGAGAAAGTCCCAATAATTTCTCAGAACACAAGGATTTTCCTGAAACAAATCCTTTAATTTGAAATCTATATATTTCACCAGAGGATAAGTTTTTAAGTTGGTAGCCTATTGGTCTTAGACCCTCCCCTCTTATCAGGTCTTTATGAATTTTGGGAATACCAGAAATTCCAGGTATTGCATTTTGTTTGTTTTTTTATCTAGCATAAACCAAAATTAATCTGTCCAACTATTAACATATCATACAGCTACTGATCTGTTCTAGAATAAGAAATGTTAACGTCATTGATTGAAATCTCCTGATAAGTGTCTTCTTTCAAAATATTGTCCATCTTGTTAATATAATTGAGACTGTTCCAAATCAGACAAACACATCACAAAGACACACACACTCTCTCTCTCTCTCTCTTTCACAACACACACACTCTCACAACACACAGGTGCATGTACATGCACAAACACAGACATATACACACACACGCACAAGTACGTGCAAAACATGCACTCTCCACAAAAATACATTGTTATACTGTAATTGTTTTGCAATCAGTCATACACTTTGAACGTGATTGTTGTGCAATGTCGTATTTTCCCGCAGTTAGACAATATGCTGCAGTTAATGTTTTCATTACACATCATTCTAAAATGTAGTTGGTCCTGCCTGGAACACATCCAGTACTCACCTTAGAGAATGTCTCGCCCATTTTTGTCCTCCTGTTACACATTTTTCTATCTGATATATATACACATATATATATATATATATATATATATATATATATATATATATATATATATATATATATATATATATATATATATATAGATATATAGTCAGACTATCCAAGTCAGTCTTTCATAAATATTTAATTGCTGTGGTATAGAGATTATGAAAGCTATCATTAAAAAAACAAAAGAATACTGTTGACATTGAATGATGAGATTATGAAACTCACTGTAAGCAGACAGAGTGAACTTTTGTTTATGACTGATGAACTTGAAAATCAATGCTTTCTTGTTCTAAAAGATGTGGATGAGAAATTAGAAAAAACCCCAGAAACTAGGTAAACTTGAGAGATATAAAAATGACTATGCTAGTGGTAGGGCGTATCAGCCTCCTAGATTCAAAAGGTCTGTGGGTTTGGTCCATTCATCCCATGTTAATAATTTTGTTGATAGTGAGGGTGCTCAAACTGGAGTTAACACACTGACTCATGAAGATGACCTTAGTTTTAATATTCAAGACCCTTTGGAGCCTTTTAGTAGGTCAGAGTGACTCAAAAACAGGCAAGAGGTGGCCTATTCAAACAGTTACAAAATCAGGCATGGTTCCCACTCTCTCAGGGGAAGGGGCCAGAACAGGTGGATGAAATTTAAATCTTTTAGTGATTTTGTAAGAGTTGGGCAGCTACGGTGGTGCAGCTGTTAGTATTGTCGCCTCACAGCAAGAGGTTCTCCGGTTTGATCTTCGGCTGTGGTGCCTTCTGTGCGGAGTCTGCATGTCCTCACTGTGACCCCATGGGTTTCCTCCGGGTTCTCCGGTTTCCTCTAACATCCCAAAGACATGCTGTAGGTTGACTGGACACTCTAAATTGGCCCTAGGTGTGTGTGTGTGTGTGTGTGTGTGTGTGTGTGTGTGTGTGTGTGTGTGTGTGTGCCTTCTGTGGAAGGTTGGGAGCCGGGCTGGCAACTTGACACTGTAAAACTCTACTGCCAATCATGAGCCAACAGGTGATCCTCTGTGGCAACCCCTAACCGGGAAAAGCTGAAAGAAGAAGTGATTTTGTAAGAGTTAGATCTAATGCTGAAGTAAAAGTACTTGGAGTGAAATATTCCTTTAACCATTTTTATGTTTATAACTACAGAAATCCTGTTCACATTTCCATTTTTATTAAGGAGTTTACATTCGTCCCTACTTTTAGGATGGATGTGAGTAAGGTTCTAATAGATTTAAAATTATTTTTGTCAAAGGTTAATTTGGCAATAATGTTTGAGAACCGAGGGGTACTGGATGTTAACCCATTGTTTAAGAAAAAAAAGTTTTTACAATCCCCCATTACATCCAACACTTGTTAACTTTGAAGCTTTGGTAGAGCATGATATCAGAGATTATCTGAATACTAGCAGGAGGAGGTTGTTAAATTTAAATGGTGCTGAAAACCGACTTGTGAAGGAGTTAAGTTTGAACAAACTGTTAATTATAATGAAACCCAATAAGGGGGGTGGGATTGTGATCATGGATTTTTGGGTTTATGTGGCTAAAATGCTAAGCTTGTTGAACAGTGATTTTAGGTATGTTCAAGTTTCAAATAATGAGATAAACATGGCCTATAGCAGGATTTACGTGATTTTGAATGATAATTACTTGCAAGGACTATTAAGTGAGAATTTATTTGATTTCCTTGGAAATCCTAGACTTGTTATTCCATCTATCTTTGAGATACCTAAGATTCATAAGGAAGTAGTAAACCCACCCCTTAGGCCAATTGTAGCTGTTGGAGAATCAAAGACTTCTCCCTTTGCAGTGTTTGCGGACAGGAAATTGAAGCCAATATTGCCATTATATGATCACATACTTATAGATTCTTGGGACTTTTTAGCCAAGGTTCCTTATGAATTACAATGTTCAAAACAACTGATTTTTTTTGTTACAATAGATGTTCAGAATTTATTCTCTGTAATCCCTCACACAACTGGAATGGAATGGTTTGAGGAGATATTGGTTGAACATGAATTTTGTACTACCAATGAGCTAAAAATAATTATGGAATGTTTGGAACTGGTTCTTGACAACATTTATGTGTACTTTGAAGGAGAATATTATGAACAGCAAGTGGAGTGGCCATGGGTGCTGTGTACTGCCCCTGTTTGCAAACCTAGTTTTCGTATATTAGGGGAAAAGTTCAATTCTCCTTTTTTTATTAATATAGCTTTGTATCTATTTTTAGATGATTTATTTGTATTATAAAAGGGTACCAGAGGTGAACTGGATGAGTTCATTCAATATATGAATGCCACTACTGACTTCTTAATGTTCACACACACTGTTACATGGTACAAAGTACATTACTAGGATAAGATAATTAAAGTTTCAGGAGGAAACAACATAAAATCATTATTGTATAGGAAGGAAATTTTTACCAACTTATATTTATATTATAACAGTAATCATTGCCATCATCAGAAAAAAGTATAGTTAAGGGCCATGCTATTTGGGTTACCCACATGACCTCAGACTATGATGATTTAGTAAAGGAATTAAAATTTGTGGCAAGCCAGTTTTTAGACAGAGCATACCCAGAAGAATTAGTTATGAGTGTGAAGAACGAAATACATGAAGGGTGGGGTACAACATTTATTCCACTTTTAGGTATGAATGGAAAACATAAAGTGTACTACTTTGGAACAGAAACATGGGTTAGTGAACAAAATAAAGTGGAAATATGCAAGGTCTTTAACATTAAGATACAACCATGACATGGCAGTATTCTGGAAAATTATTAAAAAATATTGGGGAATTTTTTTCAGGATGCCAAACAGTTTGACTATCTTTTCCAAAACCCTATATTTAGTTATAAAACGGGGTGAAATATAAAGAGGTTTTTTGGGGGGGAAATGGTGTTGGCTATGAAAGAATAGAATATAGACATGACAAAGTAGGGACTTATAAATGCAGTATGTGCCATCAATGTAAATATGTAGCACACTTCCCAGATTTGAAGCTCCCTACTATTAATATTTATATTGCTTTGAACAAATATTTCCGTTATCTCTTAAAAGGTGTTGCATACCTTGCCATCTGTAAATTATGTTTTCATATTATATAGGCAAAATAGAACAAGCTCTAAAAATATGGATTTATGAGCATTACTATGAGGTAAATAAAAAGTTAGAAAGTAATACATTATATAGACATTGAAAAAAATGTGATAAGAGCACATTCTTGTTCTGGATATTGCAGCAATTGAACTTAGTCTTGGGGGGGGGGGCAAAGGGAAACACTGCTGGAATGCTGTGAGCTAATATGGCAGCTGCATCTCAATGCATGTGTACCCCCAGGGCTTAATGGACAGCTATTTTTGTGGCCTGTCTTGAAATGACATGTGGCAAAATTATGATTTTTTTTTAAAGAGGTCATGTTATCTGAAGTTTTGAATTAAAAATGAATTAAATTCATTTAAGGCTACGGCAGTAATAATTTAGGCGCTGCAGCAATGCTTTTGTAGGTTTTTATGATTTTATGCTTTTTATGTGATTCAAGTAACCAGTGTTTTTAGAATCTTCAACAAGGAACATGGTTTGTTTTTAAACATCTATTAATTAGATGTTCAATGAAAATGTGGGAATTTTATTAAAGGGTTTGTATTATGGTGCCAGAAAGTGATATCATTAAATGTATTTATGTTTTCTTTGATTGAGATATTAAAAACACTATTTAGAAAAATGTATTATTCTGATGAAGCCTTGTGTAAAGATAAAACTGCTAAATAAATTTTGTACTTTGGAACAGTATTTATTTGGAGTTGGGAACCCTTGCGTGAACCATTTCTGAAGCATTTTTTTGTATTCTTAACTGTTTAATGTTCATTGGTTAATTTTTTCATATGACTTTCATTCTTAGTTATTCAAGTCTTGTCTTAATGATAGATATACATATATACACACACACACACACACACACACACACACACACACACACACACACACACACACACACACACACATGTAAGGAGCGTGAGAAAGATGCATATAAACTGTATATGTATACTTGTATATAAAAGTAATGAGGCATGTGGGTACAGGGAGGATTTGCACCTTGCAAAAATTGCTTGTGTTTCAGCTTTGTTAAGATCACTATTTTTATTTCTGATATGTTACAGAGCAAGTTATTTGTGTTGTTCTGCTGCTGTTAATTTTAATATATTAGTAGACTGTCTATATTCTTTGTTACTTTTAGTAAGAATTGTATTGCGATAACAATGCATTACATCCAACTGTTTATAACAGCCCGTGTGATCTCATCATGTGCAGTACAGTCCTTGGGACATGGGATAATTTTGAATGCCATTACTGATTATACAATATTTTAAGCACCTGTTCTGCCAAAGTACTTTTGTGTCTGATTCTGCAGCAGTAATATATAACTGTTAGTATGCACATTTCTACAGGACATTGCTGACAACTAGTTTTAGCCATAAAGTCAAATGAAATCAAAAATATCCATCCTTGGCAAATATCACTAGTGATACAGAATGAAGAGATTATCATATATCACACTATCCAAATTATTTTAGCTCTAGGTATATCTTTGTTCATAGGATGCACTTTATTAAAATCAGATTTGTTCTTATCCTTTTCTTTTCATCTCTTTCTACGTGTGTGTGTGTGTGTGTGTGTGTGTATACCTTTACCTGCTTTGACAGACTAAAAGCCCTGACCATCTACTCAGTGTCATACAGACTGCTGAGGGGGATATTGTGGTTTAGGCTCCCCTGCACTCCTTGAGCTTGTTTACCTAAATAGACCCAACTCTAGAAACCTAAACCAATACTACCCCCCATCAAAATGATAGGTAGCTCAAAGTATTCTGTTTTTTTTCTGAAGTAGGCTGCCCTTAATGTATTATGTAGATTACTTACCTAACAAGCTTTTAAAGCAGTCTAGATGACTGGCTGATCACACTTTTTCATCTGGTGTATGTGAGGAAAGTCTACATAATGGGAGGATGGTATTGTTAGATTCCACCCACTAGTGGATGATGTGGTTGAGCTTCTTGATGATGCCCTTGACATGTAAGCTTAGTAAGAACCTATGAAAATGGGTAAGCTGCTGGTATTACACCGATTCTTCTGTTCAGAGCACCCCGAGTAGTGTCTGGTCTTTGCTACAACACCTCTCTTCCTGAGAGGCAAATATCTCTAATGTTTTGTGTTTTCAGCCATTCATTTTTAACTACAAGTTTGCAGGTGTTCCAAGTTACTTGTGTTGCTCCATGTTTTTACTATTGTATTATACTGATTGTATGTGCAACAATAATTTTTTATCCAAATATATAGAACGTACAGCAAATCAAAATGACTTTCTTGACCAATGAAATGATGTATACTATGCAACACTGAAATCCCCCCCCCCCCAATGTTTTACTCAATGGCATAACTCTCAACTGTACAGATTTTTGCCTCATAATTTTTGGTCTATTCCTCGTAAAGTTTGTGGTTTCCTGGCATATCACTGGGGACTGAAGTCTCTAAATCAATTACAGATATTGGAGCTTCAGACTTTATATTCTTCAGAAAAAGCATGCTGATGCAAAACTTGTTATCCTACCAGCCTATTAAGTGTATAAGAGCAATATTTAAAATTTGACCCTATTTTTGGACCTTTTCCCCCATTATTTTTGGCTTTGTCAAGATTTTTTAAGTTAAGAGGTTAATAGGTACTGGAGTGGATAGTGGGACAGACATAACACATCCATATTCATGTGGCCATCATCCTGTCTATATATGATCATAAAATGAAATGTCTATAGTAAAATGCCCACAACATAATTTGTTGTTAAGATCCCTTTGCTGTATAAGCACTCTAGGCATACGCACTCTGTTACTAGAGTGAAGCTGTGTCCCAATAAAGAATACCGAAGAGACGTTGCTGCCCACTTAATAGTGCGGCACTGTTGCTTTATGGCAGAGTACCTCGTCTCAGCCTTTCTTAACTGTCTGCGAAGGTAGGAGAGTGGGGGTTCCTCACCACCTACTTCCTGAGAAAGTACAGCTCCTTGTCCTATTCAGGAATTGTCAATGTACAAATTAAGGGGATTTACAAAAGCCAAGGGCAACTGAGATCGACTTGGACCATAAGCTTTTACGTAGTTAAAATATTCACCTGATGCTACAGTCCACCTTATCTGGAAGATCACCCTACCCTTTGCAAGGTCTATCAGAGGGCGGTCTATAGTAGAAAAGTTGGGTACAAGTCTTTATAGTAGGCTTAAAATACTTTCCCTTGTCATTTAGTACTGGATACTGGTCAGTTCTTGGTAGCTACTATTTTATCTGTTTGGGTCTAATTACCTCTCTCCTAATCACATAGCTGTCTTCTGTCATACAAAGCTTACTTTTGACATTATCAGTAAGTCCTGCATGTATTAGAGTCCTGTACAGCTTGTATTTTGGCTTATTGTGTTTCCAAATCTTCTGAACAGATTACCTTCTCAGCAATCTGAGGGTCATCTTGCTCAACACGAAGTCTAAATCTCAAAATGCACTAGCTCGAAGCACTCCTTAAAATGGAGAACATCGACATTTGTGCTGTAACAGAGGCCTGGTTTAAGGCAGCAGAAAACACCCCCTGCACTACCAGGATTTAACTCCTTCCACACTTTTCGGCCCCAGAACTTGGACCGAAGCTCCAAAGGGGATGAAGAATACAGCTTCTATGGGACCTGACAATATCCCTGGCTGTATTCTACATGAACTACAGAGTGAACTGGCACCTCACCTGTGTTCCCTGTTCAATCACAGCCTCACCTCAGACTTTGTGTCTACCAAATGGCACAGTGCTATAGTCATCCCTCTCTACAAAGGAGGAGTAACTACAGACCCTGGGAACTATCGCCCCATTAACTTGATGAGTCTGATATGCAAAGCTATGGAATGCATCATCATTGACCTAATAAACAAGAATATAGGGAATCTCCAAACTCTGGATCCCATACAGTTTGGTTTTGTGAAGGGTAGATCATGTTTGCTCAACTTGGTTGACTTCTTTGAGTCAGTCACCAGAGCTGTGGATGAAGGCAAGGCAGTTCATACAACCTATCTTGATCTGGCCAAGGCCTTTGATACCATTCCCCACTCAGGAATCATAGAAAACCTCACTAACCTCACTATCGATCCCTATATCACTAGGTGGGTTGCAAACTGGTTCACAGATAGAACCCACAGTGTGAAAGTGGCTGACTCCAAGTCAGACTGCCAACCAGTCACGAGTGGAGTCTCACAGGGTTTGATCGTGGGTCCTCTCCTGTTTTCTATCTACTTCTCTGAAGTTCAGGCCAACACAAAGGGACTCTAGCTGACAAAGTTCACAGCCAATTTCAAGTTTGGAGCTATTATTAACTCCCCAAGTGATGTTGACATCCTACATAAAAGCCTCACTGAGACCAACGACTGGTGTCAGAACCATGGCCTTAAGCTCAATGCCAAAAAATGAGTTGTCATCCCCTTTGGGAAAAACCCAGTTCCCATGAATTACCGATGGTAGTCCACTGAACACAGAAGGTGTTAGAAGAGATCTGGGAATGCAGGTTGACAGTAACCTCTCTTTTGACCCCCACTTTGCCACTGTGGTCAGAAAGTCCTTCTATGTGGCACATCTCATTACTAAGGGTTTTGCATCCAGGAAGAAAGGGGTCATTGTCTCCCTCTACTCTCCCCTCATTAGGGCAATCATCGAGTACAATGCCCTATTTGGCATGTACCTCACTAGATTCTTGCAACAACTGGAGAGGCTGCAAAAGTAACTCACAAAGAGGATCCTAGGCCTTAAACACTTGTCCTATATGGACAGACTCAAAAAAACTCCAGCTATTCTCTGTCTTATAATCACCTACTTAGATGCGATCTCTGCTTGACTTACAAAGCCATGTCTGACCCAGCTCTGTTAGAAATGTTACATCTAAAGAAATCCCAATCCCTCCGCACCTCACGCTCTAGAGACCTCCACCTCATTTCCACAATCAACAGAATGTGCTGGAGGGACAAGTTCAAAACCCAGAGACTGCCATGCTATGAAATAGACTTCACATATATGTCAAACAGAGCACCCCACTGGCCCTCTTCAAGAGAAATCTTGATGAGTGGATGGGAAATAGAAAATTCACCCCTGGGATCACTCAGTTGCTCTACTCGACAGAGGCACTGGGAACTAAGGTTGAGTGGCACGATGTCAGGGTAATCCTATGGGCTAGGCTTGTAAAGGCTCCAGGGTCATTAGCCTAGTACATACCTATGAACCTATGAACCTAAGACATGTAGCTGAGTAACAGTTATGAGGTTTCAGAACTTTATACATGATCTAAGGGGCAGGAGCTCTGTGATGTCCAAGGGTAAGACAGACATAATAACTTCAGGGGGTGAAAAGGAATCTGCCAGTACTATGGGTCAAATCTATGATGACCAAAAGCCTTGCTTTGGTTAACCCCTCCAGGATATTGTGCATTCGGGGCATGGAGTAAGTGCCAAACTTGGCTATCTTGTTCAGTATGTGGAGATCACTAAAACATGTTGCTGTTCTATCTGATTTAATGGACCACAATAATCAGGATACTCCATTCACTTTGGGAGTCTACAATAGTTCCTGTTCTAAGCATTATTCTCACCTTCTCACTTATTGCCTTTCTTTGGAAAGCTACTTCTCTGCATTGATTTAGGTTTACTTTCTCTAATGGCACAGTTTTCATAGGATAGTGGATTTGGTTTGTTTTATCAGGTACATCTGAAAAACAAAACTCTGTTTCTCAGTAAGAACAATTTCACTTCCTGTTTCTTGGCCTTATACAAAGACTCATCTACTTGAATATCCTGAATAGTATTCCATGGTACCTTATTATTTCTACTTATGACGGCTCCTCGACTACTTACCAAGGCTTGACCTTTACTCCACAGTCTTAACACATTTATGTGATTTATCTGTTCTGGCCTTCTGCTTCCACTCTATCTTATTTTGTAGTTCTCTTCCTTTATTTTCTCTATAACCTCAGTGGTCCTAGCCATTAAGAATTTATTCTCAGCAGAAGAGAGTAATATTAACAGTTTGTACCCCAAGTATGGCATTTTTATTATATATTTGCCAATACAGTCTTTGTTCCCCTTGCATATTTATTTCCTTCATTATTAGCACAACACATTTCTATATATGTTTTAAGTCTGTGTGATCTACTATTATGTTTTTAAATGGAGTTTTCTTTTCTCCCCAGGTCTCCTTTGCTATGTCCAGCATGCCTTGGGAATGACTCCCATGCGGTACCTCAAACAGAGTGAACCCTATTGAAACTTGACATACCTCTCTTACAGCAAAAGGACATAAGGAGCTAACTCATCCGAGTTTTTACCATCTTTGTTTACAGATTTCTTTAGCATAAACGTCAAAGTTTTAGTAAAGTGGTCCACTATCACATCAGTTTGAGGATTGTACACTTTAATTCTTAAATGTCAGATTTTGAAACACTGGCAAAGCTGATCCATTAGCATGGACACAAATGGGGTTCACTGGTCTGTGTGTATTTCTTTGAAAATCCCTCTCTGGAGAAAAGTAACTGCAGCTCTTCACCTATTGACTTAGTATTGGCTTATCACAGTAGTAGTAGTTCAGAAAATGTTATATTGTCAACAGTCACTAGATACTCGGTTACTACACTTCATTAAAGAACATACACGATCCATGATTGTCTGCTTTATCACACAGTACCTCAATAATAGACTTTGGAATCAGCAGACTTCTCAACTCAGGATGTGGTAGAGTTTTGACATTCTTTGCTTGCTACACATACATTTTCAATGCACCTGACAAATAAAAGCTTACTAAATGCAATATTTCCTCTCTGCCTTACGCTGCATAATAAGCCATTTTTCTAGCTCAGAATTTGAGTATGTGATAGGACAATCTGCTCATCTTTCTCACTCTTATCTAGCTATATTTTCTTTGGCCCTGCTTACTATTTTAGGAAAAGAGCTGGAATAATGTTTAAGGTCTTAGCTTCATAGATGCAAGGTACCGGGAATGATTCTGACCTCTGGTTGTTGGCTAGGCTTGTAGTACTCTGCAGACTGCTACCCTAACATTTCCATATGAACCTGTCCTCCCATCCTTTCTTCATGCTTCCTTGAAATGTTGCTGTTATTCCTTTCCTCCTATTCTACTTCCATAACATTATGTTGTGCAAATTAGCCTAATTAAAAACGCTTTCATTAGTACGCTGATGAGAAGTAGGGGGCATATCCTCCTCACCTAAAATACAAGCAATTAAAAACGCTTTCATTAGTACGCTGATGAGAAGTAGGGGGCATATCCTCCTCACCTAAAATACAAGCAATTAAAAACGCTTTCATTAGTACGCTGATGAGAAGTAGGGGGCATATCCTCCTCACCTAAAATACAAGCAATTAAAAACGCTTTCATTAGTATGCTGATGAGAAGTAGGGGGCATATCCTCCTCACCTAAAATACAAGCAATTAAAAACGCTTTCATTAGTACGCTGATGAGAAGTAGGGGCATATCCTCCTCACCTAAAATACAAGCAATTAAAAACGCTTTCATTAGTACGCTGATGAGAAGTAGGGGGCATATCCTCCTCACCTAAAATAAAAGCAATTAAAAACGCTTTCATTAGTATGCTGATGAGAAGTAGGGGGCATATCCTCCTCACCTAAAATACAAGCAATTAAAAACGCTTTCATTAGTACGCTGATGAGAAGTAGGGGGCATATCCTCCTCACCTAAAATACAAGCAATTAAAAACGCTTTCATTAGTACGCTGATGAGAAGTAGGGGGCATATCCTCCTCACCTAAAATACAATCAATTAAAAACGCTTTCATTAGTACGCTGATGAGAAGTAGGGGGCATATCCTCCTCACCTAAAATACAAGCAATTAAAAACGCTTTCATTAGTACGCTGATGAGAAGTAGGGGCATATCCTCCTCACCTAAAATACAAGCAATTAAAAACGCTTTCATTAGTACGCTGATGAGAAGTAGGGGGCATATCCTCCTCACCTAAAATGCAAGCAATTAAAAACGCTTTCATTAGTACGCTGATGAGAAGTAGGGGGCATATCCTCCTCACCTAAAATACAAGCAATTAAAAACGCTTTCATTAGTACGCTGATGAGAAGTAGGGGGCATATCCTCCTCACCTAAAATAAAAGCAATTAAAAACGCTTTCATTAGTATGCTGATGAGAAGTAGGGGGCATATCCTCCTCACCTAAAATACAAGCAATTAAAAACGCTTTCATTAGTACGCTGATGAGAAGTAGGGGGCATATCCTCCTCACCTAAAATACAAGCAATTAAAAACGCTTTCATTAGTACGCTGATGAGAAGTAGGGGGCATATCCTCCTCACCTAAAATACAATCAATTAAAAACGCTTTCATTAGTACGCTGATGAGAAGTAGGGGGCATATCCTCCTCACCTAAAATACAAGCAATTAAAAACGCTTTCATTAGTACGCTGATGAGAAGTAGGGGCATATCCTCCTCACCTAAAATACAAGCAATTAAAAACGCTTTCATTAGTACGCTGATGAGAAGTAGGGCATATCCTCCTCACCTAAAATGCAAGCAATTAAAAACGCTTTCATTAGTACGCTGATGAGAAGTAGGGGCATATCCTCCTCACCTAAAATACAAGCAATTAAAAACGCTTTCATTAGTACGCTGATGAGAAGTAGGGGCATATCCTCCTCACCTAAAATACAAGCAATTAAAAACGCTTTCATTAGTACGCTGATGAGAAGTAGGGGCATATCCTCCTCACCTAAAATACAAGCAATTAAAAACGCTTTCATTAGTACGCTGATGAGAAGTAGGGGCATATCCTCCTCACCTAAAATACAAGCAATTAAAAACGCTTTCATTAGTACGCTGATGAGAAGTAGGGGCATATCCTCCTCACCTAAAATACAAGCAATTAAAAAAACTTTCATTAGTTCGTTGATGAGAAGTAGGGGCATATCCTCCTCACCTAAAATACAAGCAATTAAAAACGCTTTCATTAGTACGCTGATGAGAAGTAGGGGCATATCCTCCTCACCTAAAATACAAGCAATTAAAAACGCTTTCATTAGTACGCTGATGAGAAGTAGGGGCATATCCTCCTCACCTAAAAATACAAGCAATTAAAAACGCTTTCATTAGTACGCTGATGAGAAGTAGGGGCATATCCTCCTCACCTAAAATACAAGCAATTAAAAACGCTTTCATTAGTACGCTGATGAGAAGTAGGGCATATCCTCCTCTCCTAAAATACAAGCAATTAAAAACGCTTTCATTAGTACGCTGATGAGAAGTAGGGGCATATCCTCCTCACCTAAAATACAAGCAATTAAAAACGCTTTCATTAGTACGCTGATGAGAAGTAGGGGGCATATCCTCCTCACCTAAAATACAAGCAATTAAAAATGCTTTCATTAGTACGCTGATGAGAAGTAGGGGGCATATCCTCCTCACCTAAAATACAAGCAATTAAAAACGCTTTCATTAGTACGCTGATGAGAAGTAGGGGGCATATCCTCCTCACCTAAAATACAAGCAATTAAAAATGCTTTCATTAGTACGCTGATGAGAAGTAGGGGGCATATCCTCCTCACCTAAAATACAAGCAATTAAAAACGCTTTCATTAGTACGCTGATGAGAAGTAGGGGGCATATCCTCCTCACCTAAAATACAAGCAATTAAAAACGCTTTCATTAGTACGCTGATGAGAAGTAGGGGGCATATCCTCCTCACCTAAAATACAAGCAATTAAAAACGCTTTCATTAGTACGCTGATGAGAAGTAGGGGGCATATCCTCCTCACCTAAAATACAAGCAATTAAAAACGCTTTCATTAGTACGCTGATGAGAAGTAGGGGGCATATCCTCCTCACCTAAAATACAAGCAATTAAAAACGCTTTCATTAGTACACTGATGAGAAGTAGGGGGCATATCCTCCTCACCTAAAATACAAGCAATTAAAAACGCTTTCATTAGTACGCTGATGAGAAGTAGGGCATATCCTCCTCACCTAAAATACAAGCAATTAAAAACGCTTTCATTAGTGCGCTGATGAGAAGTAGGGGCATATCCTCCTCACCTAAAAATACAAGCAATTAAAAACGCTTTCATTAGTACGCTGATGAGAAGTAGGGGCATATCCTCCTCACCTAAAATACAAGCAATTAAAAATGCTTTCATTAGTACGCTGATGAGAAGTAGGGGGCATATCCTCCTCACCTAAAATACAAGCAATTAAAAACGCTTTCATTAGTACGCTGATGAGAAGTAGGGGGCATATCCTCCTCACCTAAAATACAAGCAATTAAAAACGCTTTCATTAGTACGCTGATGAGAAGTAGGGGGCATATCCTCCTCACCTAAAATACAAGCAATTAAAACGCTTTCATTAGTACGCTGATGAGAAGTAGGGGGCATATCCTCCTCGCCTAAAATACAAGCAATTAAAGACGCTTTCATTAGTACGCTGATGAGAAGTAGGGGGCATATCCTCCTCACCTAAAATACAAGCAATTAAAAATGCTTTCATTAGTACGCTGATGAGAAGTAGGGGGCATATCCTCCTCACCTAAAATACAAGCAATTAAAAACGCTTTCATTAGTACGCTGATGAGAAGTAGGGGGCATATCCTCCTCACCTAAAATACAAGCAATTAAAAACGCTTTCATTAGTACGCTGATGAGAAGTAGGGGGCATATCCTCCTCACCTAAAATACAAGCAATTAAAAACGCTTTCATTGGTACGCTGATGAGAAGTAGGGGGCATATCCTCCTCACCTAAAATACAAGCAATTAAAAACGCTTTCATTAGTACGCTGATGAGAAGTAGGGGCATATCCTCCTCACCTAAAATACAAGCAATTAAAAACGCTTTCATTAGTACGCTGATGAGAAGTAGGGGCATATCCTCCTCACCTAAAATACAAGCAATTAAAAATGCTTTCATTAGTACGCTGATGAGAAGTAGGGGGCATATCCTCCTCACCTAAAATACAAGCAATTAAAAACGCTTTCATTAGTACGCTGATGAGAAGTAGGGGCATATCCTCCTCACCTAAAATACAAGCAATTAAAAACGCTTTCATTAGTACGCTGATGAGAAGTTGGGGCATATCCTCCTCACCTAAAATACAAGCAATTAAAAACGCTTTCATTAGTACGCTGATGAGAAGTAGGGGCATATCCTCCTCACCTAAAATACAAGCAATTAAAAACGCTTTCATTAGTACGCTGATGAGAAGTAGGGGGCATATCCTCCTCACCTAAAATACAAGCAATTAAAAACGCTTTCATTAGTACGCTGATGAGAAGTAGGGGGCATATCCTCCTCACCTAAAATACAAGCAATTAAAAACGCTTTCATTAGTACGCTGATGAGAAGTAGGGGGCATATCCTCCTCACCTAAAATACAAGCAATTAAAACGCTTTCATTAGTACGCTGATGAGAAGTAGGGGGCATATCCTCCTCACCTAAAATACAAGCAATTAAAATGCTTTCATTAGTACGCTGATGAGAAGTAGGGGGCATATCCTCCTCACCTAAAATACAAGCATAGGACTTTTCTCATTTTTTTTTCACTTGCAAAAGGAAACTCATGGCAATTTTTTTCTACTTCATTTTGGCAGTTCTTTAACTTTTACCTTAGTAATGTCTGTTATAATTACTTGCTCCTGGGAGTCTTATTTCTGACTACCTCTTTGTTTTAAACTTACAGGGAGAAACGCAGTGCTCAGCTCAGATTCCTTCCTTTTCTTGTTGATTTTATCACTATGGATTTTCTCTTCCTGTCTGTTTCCACACAGGCATCTTTCATTACTTTGGGATTGGAATCCTATATTAAGACTTATGCTATCAGTCCTTACAGTGGCCTCTTTCATTAGTTTTACTACTCACTTTTTGTGGCATTTTCTCTATCAGTTTTATAGAGACATCTTTAACTTAGCAACTGGGTTTTTCTGGTAGTGCATAGGTTTTCCACTGCCTTCTCAGCAAATCCAGTTTATTTTCCTGTAAGGTATCTGATGCAAGCCCTTTGTCTCCATCAGGAATGTGTATTTTCAGCATTGTGCCGGTCTGCTATTGCTCTCTCCCATTCTTTTCAGGTCCATTTAAAACTGGGTGCTGTTAATAGTGTACAAGACTGCTGCTGCAGTTGTGTTTCATATTTAGTTGAAATATATTCAGACAAAAGAGAATCTAACTGTTGTCCCTCCCCTACACTTTCCACAGTGCTCTGTATTGTCAAAAATCTTGATCTATTACAACATCACGTTAGATTAGAAACTCAAGCTAAAGAATGCTATACGTTACTCAGCAGTGTCTGGAGTTTTTACATGTTATAGGATACTCTTTCTTATCTACATAAAGCCAAACCACTTCTACTTTTCTCTTGTGATATATATGCTTACAGATATAAGGTTCTTCCCTTTTTTTAATTTCTCAAAGTCTTCTGGGTTTCTAATACCATGACAGGAGTGGACCCCATTCCTAAGTAAATGTATGATTAAATTCATGAAATTAGTACTGTTTCAATCTTTGATGTTAGCCAGAAGTGCTCTTTGCAGCACCAGCATTGTCCCCCAATACCGACTCCTACAATTCATATGGCTTTACATGTATTGATAGCATATCTAAGTTGTTGTGTCTTTCGGCTTTTCCTGGTTAGGGGTCACCACAGCGGAACTCCAGTCCGCTAATGATTGGCAGTAGATTTTTACGTGCCAAGTTGCCAGCCCTGACGCACAACCTTCAACGAAGGTACGCCCATTCACGCATGTCTCCACACAGAAGACGCTTTAGCTGAGAATCGAACAGGACAACATCTTACTGTGAGGCTACAACACTACCGCAGCACCGTAGCATATATAAGTATAATTATAAATTCCTTTATATAAGACCTGTTGCTCCTACTACTACTAGAATTGTCTGGGTATCCTTCTTCCACATTGCCCTCATTTCTGCCTGGAAATCCTGGTATTTTATGACTTTGTGTCTCTCTGTATGTAAGACAATGTAGTCATTGGGTGAAGCAATTTCAATGATCAATGCTACTTTTGTCTTCTTTTCATGGACTAATATATCTGGTTTTCTCACATGAATTTTTTAGACTGTTAGTAATGGGTGATTCCATGTGATATAAACTTCATAATTTTCTGTAATGCTTTGTGCCTCATGTTTCCAATGTTTTACATCTACAGTAAACTCTCAGTTAACTCGCACCCATGGGGATTGGTAGATGCAGGATACCTGTAGTTTCTGGATGCTTGAGAGTTAAAAATAGGCCTGACTAATAATGTACCCTATACTCTTTGTTTGGTTTGACTTGTTCTCAGGTTGGGGAGAGAGGGAATTTATTCCTAGCTTCTTTTTTAAAACTCTAAAAATTTCTTAAGGTATGTTTCTGGGGGGTGGGGGTGAGGGGTGGGCAAAGTGCTACACATGAAAATTGTACTGTATTGCTTCGATTTTTTTTTTTGCTGGTTGCTTGAGGGTGACAGTTGCTTGAGTTCTGGTTAACTGAGAGTTTACTATACTTCAATATTATAATGTTTGTACAACCCCCAATGCAACAATCTTGTCACATTATTATGCCTTTCAGTATACAGTCCTTCTGCCAATAGTATATCACAACCAGGTGGCAGTGCATAAAACCTACATTCATCTGTTTCTCCCACATGCTCAATGGATTTTGTAAACCAACGTGTACATAGTCCACTATCTTGGGCAGCCAATATTAAACTTTTGGTTTAAATTCACCTCTCCTTAACCATTCCTGTATTCATTCCTAATCAATGTGAAGTTGTTACAAGAGTTTTCTATACTTGCAACTATATTTATATTCCTTAACAAGTGTAGCCATGTTCTCAAAAACTAGTAATCCCTTCAATTTGTTTCCATCGACTACTATTGCGCATTATGCTAATTTAGTCATGGCAGAGAAGAAATAGAATGATTCTACAGGTCTAAAATTTACTTTATCCTACTCTTGTGGTACAGATTCATTATAAACATGTTTTTATTTATTTTTATTTAATTTTGTTAACCGGAGTAAAATGCTGATTTCTTTTGATTATTCATAAATTCTGTCCAGGAGTAAAGAATAGTAAAAATTCATGGATATATAAATAGCAAAGAAAAAATTTTGAGTTAATCATACTTTTACTACTGCACTGTATTTGTTGAACTGCTGCTGTGTTTTTTCTTCTGCCCCTTGTTCTCACTGTGTTTCTGCATTTTAGCATAAGATAGATTCAGAGCTGCTAAATATAGACTGTTACCACTTGAGTTCCAAAAACAGCCATCTTACATTAAGAGGGCCTCCTGCACTTTGTGGCAGAAGGACACAGCCAGAGACTGCTTTGAGATCTAGTCTGCTGCAGTAGATTCTGTGTGGGCTTTTCTGATTGGCTGTTTGGGCTAAATCTGTTCTCTGATTGGTTGTTTGGGAAAATCTGTTCATTGATTGGTAGATTGGGTTAAATCTCTTTAAACTCATTTGTATCTAAGCCTCACTTTTTCACGGGCTTGTACTCAGTTCACCAGAGCAGCATAGATCTAGGCATTCATAGCTCGAGGGCTGGAGTGTATCCAAACAGAAAATTCAGCAGTCTGATGTTTACTGCAAAAATAAGCATTGTTCTGAACTATGTTGCACTTTGTGAGCTGTATTTGAAGAACTGCTGCTGTATCTAACCATATTTTTACTACTGCACTTCGTAAGTTGTATTTGTTGAACTGATGCTGTGTTTTTACTTCTGCATATCATGCTGGCTGTGCTCCTGCATTTTATCATAGACTAGATTCAGATCTGCTGAATCTAGACTGTTTGTTACCACTTGAGCTCTGAAGCCAGCCAGCTTACATTAAGAGGACCCCAGCACCTTTTGGCAGAAGCATGCAGCCAGGGACCATCCTGAGTTAGAGTTTGCTGCAGAAGGCTCAGTGTGGGATTCTCTGATTGGCTGTTTGGCTAAATCTGTTCTCTGATTGGTTGTTTGGTTAAAATCTGTTCTCTGATTGGTAGTTTCAGTTAAATGTGTTTAAACTTTCCTCTTTCTAAGCCTTGCATTTCCTTGGGTTTACACAGTGCAGCAGTGCACAGTGGAGGTTACCATTGACAGTTCTAGATGCAAACTTCTTGTCTGTTAATTTTCCCTTAGTACACTGCTTCTTCTCCATCGGATGTTTCTCCTGATTTTGCTTCCCTGTCAGGTGAAACATTCAGTGTAGCTTCTGAGGTACCAACATAAGTCTCACCCACTAGCCTTTTGTAAATTAGGCTTCTCCTCTACATCTGCCTCACCTGGTCTTTCCTGTCCTCTCCCTGTTTCTGACCACATTAACTTACCTAGCATTATGGACAGACAATTTTCCACAGTTTCTCCAGTGAGCATGGTCAACATGGGCATCCTGAGGCAATGTAGCAATTGCCTCATGTACACTGACAACCCACTTCTTCTAGTTCACACAAATTCAATTTGTGAGAGATGTGTCTGTATTAAGAACCTAGAACTCAGGCAGTTTTGCTCACTAGACAGTACATCTGACAATAAGCAGGTTGTCAGCACACAAACCTCACCTCCTGGAGCAACCAAACCTACAACATATAAACCTACATATGCTGAGGTCTTCACCAAAAGCCTATAATACATCTCCTGCAGAAAATAATAAAGCTCATGCACTGGTGAATTTGGTTACTGCCCAAGGCTTTTGACAACCCCATAGTGCATCTTTAGGCAATGTCACAAGAACAAAATTCCCAATGTAAAAATACCCTCTAAAAACAACCTCAAGGTTATGCTGCTAAATGCTAGGAGCCTAAATCTGAAAGTGCACTCACTGGAAGCAGTTCTTACTCTGGAAAATTCTGACATATGTGCAGTCACAGAGATCAGGTTTAAGATCACATGTTCGGACCACAAACTGAAGGCATGAGAACTAAAGGAAGTGGTGTATCAATATTCATTAAAGATAAACACACCTCTAGATTGGTTAAAGGAGCGACCCCCTTAAATTACTCCAGGTGTAACTGACTGTTGGTAAGACCCCTCTTCAAGTCATTGCCAGCTATAGGACCCCCTTCTTGAATCAGTATACACACTCAGCCTACTTGGATCTACTTGAGTCAATCAAGATACAACAGAACACCCTGATTTTGGCAGACTTTAATTACCTGTCCATAGATTGGGTTAATTGTATGTGTACTAACACACATACCCAAAGGTTCTTGGAATTTTTTTAACTCCAATGCCATGGATCAGTTGGATGACACACCTCCACAAAAGGCTCAAACATTCTGGATCTGGTGCTCACCAGCATGGGGGATTGTTGCACCTCCCCAAGTGTGCAGCCCTCCATGGTGAAGTTTGACCACAAATCAGTCTTATTGGAGGTAATGATAACACCATGACCCCCCCACCAGACTAAAAAACTTCTCCAAGGCCAACTACAACTTCTTACAAGATGGCATAAGTAGCTTTATTACCCCTCCCCTCACAGATGGACAGGACACCTGTGATGGAATTTACACCAAGTCTTTATATGAGCATCTACACAATTGTATTAATTCCACTGTACCTTATAAAACTAAATCAAGATCCTCAAGAAGAACAAACCCGTCTGGTGGAAATCCGCCATAAACAGGCTATACAATAAAAGGAAGAAATTGCTATCTAAGTATAGGAAGGAAAGGTCTCAAACCTGGAAGCTCTCCCTCCTCAACTTAAATAAGCAAATAAGATGTCTATTAAAGTGCTGTAAAGCTAACTACAACTCCAAATTAACTTCCGTAACTAAGGATAACCATAAGGAGTTATGTAACTTCAAAGGAAAGCCCAAATTTATGCAGAACTTGTAGTTAATGGTACTACATATACAGGACCTGTGCATATTGCTAACCTGATGGCTGATAGGTTCAGTGAAAACTTACCAACTTAACTCCCCTGTCCCTGCCACATATACTCTAAAGTATCTCTATCACCTGTCCAGTCCTCATCTAGTATCTCTATGTAGCAGTTCTTAAGTGCCCTCTCTAAGGCAAAAACACAGCCTGTATGGGACCAGATAACATCCCTAGCTGTGTTCTAAATGGATTAAAACATGATTTACAACACTGCTGGGTTTTCTTTTTAACCACGGCCTCAGCACTGGTTTCATCCCTGCTGAAAGTAAAATAGCTACCGTCATCCCTTTGCACATAGAGGGTGCATCCATTGACCCTGGGAACTATACACCCATAAGCCTAACCAGCCTTATCTGCAAGGCCATGGAGCAAATTATCATGGACCTTGTCAACGAAGATACAGGTAATCTCCAAATCCTTGACCCTACCCAGTTAGTCTTTGTTAAAGGGCGATCATGCCTGTTAAATTTGGTGGACTTCTTTGACACAGTCTCCAAAGCCCTAGACAGGGGTAAAACTGTGTATATATCCTATCTAGACTTAGCCAAGGCCTTTGACACAATCCCCCATTCAGGCATTATTGATAAACTCACCCAGCTAGGTATCAACTCATATATTGTCAGGTGGATTGCAAACTGGCTCATCGATAGAACACATACAGTTAAAATAGGAGACTCTACATCCTCAATAAGACTAGTAACCAGTGGTGTCCCACAGGGATCATTTCTGGGGCCGCTACTGTTCAGAATCTACTTCTTCAAAGCACAGGCAAAAGCAAAAGGCCTGCGGCTCATAAAGTTGACTGCAAACTAGGAGTGGTCAGTGAGTCCTAATGATGTCAGGACTTACACAGACTAATGTTTGGTGCCAAAGTCATGGACTTAATGCATTTTTTGCATTGAGTTTATCATACACTTTGGCAAGGGTGATGTCCTTGCAAACTACCACATCAATACCAATACTCTGGAGACACAGGTTGACAGCAACCTTACCTTTGATCACCATGTCTCCACTGTGGTAAGAAGAGCATCCTATTTTGCCCATCTCACAACCAAGTAAGGGCATTGCCACTAGAACAAAAAAGGTTATAACCCCCCCCCTGTATTCTTCCCTCATCAGGCCTTTAACAGAATTCAGTGGTCCCCTTGATATGTACCTCTCCAAACACCTGCAGCAGCTGGAGAGACTGAAAAGGTTTCTTACAAAGAAAATTCAGGGTCTTCAGCATATGTCACATGTGGACAGAATGAAATCACTGTCTCTTTAATCTGTGTTGTACAGACTTCTCCGAGGCAACCCGTGCCTTGCATATAAAGCAATCTCTGACCCTGCCCTAATGAAAATGCTGCACATTCATAAGTCAAATGGTGCATTAGTCACTCGCTCCAAGGACCTTAACCTGGTATGTGGCATCAGCAGAACCTGCTGGAGAGAGAGATTTGTCTCACAGAGGTTACCTCATCTCTGGAACCAACTTTCAGTTCATGTTAAACAGAGTCCCTCATTGACCCTATTCAAGTGAAACTTCGATGATTGGATGGGAAACAATAAGTTCACCCTGGGATTCCGCCTGTGTCTCTCTTGGGTAGGGGTAATAGGTGCTGAATTAGTGCCTGGTCTAACAGACACTCCTGGGAACAAGGGTTGAACTTGGCTAGGCTTGTAAGGGCCCTAGGGCCATTAGCCCTAGTAACCTCATATGATCTATGATCCTATTATATGCATGTATATAGTAAAGAAACAAGAATGCAGTGGCACATACAATACATATACAGCAAAATGTTTTATTTATTTATTTAACATTTGTTTACCGGGAAAGTCCGAATGGACACAGGTCCTTTTTCAGAGGACGTCTGGAGAGAAAAGCTCCATGAGTAACAGTAAATTTTAATGCACAAATTACAATAATCAATAAAGTATAAAGTAAACAAAATGTAGTATACATAAGAAAATATAAATATGTTACATCATGACAACAAAACCTAGCCTTTGAACTTAGCTAGTACTATTTGTAAAGTATTCCAAAAAGTGGCTGAACACAGATTCCCCGAACTCGAGCAGTGAAGACAAACCAGCGAAGACAAAATTCTTCCTTTTTCACACAGATTTATTTATGAACTACGCCAACACACAGAACTCCATACATAGGTTAAGCGCTTTCATCTGGTGTATCCAGATTTCTTCAGAACCATTTGTCTCCAAATACAAGTCACTTATATATCAATTTTGGCGCCAAAAAAATCAATAATTGAATAATTACCTACTATAAAATATAAAATATAAAGTTTAAAATATTTATAATATTTGTAAAAACCTGTAGTTAGTTGTTCAGATGTTAAATTACAATATCAACATCAAATACATTTCATATGCATTCGTGTTTCCTATACTATGAAACCTATAAACTAGTATATAAACTAGGATGGTATATTACAGTAAGGCAGGCACTGACTCCTGTACTTAATATATTATACATAATGCTACAAAATCTATTCTTGTAGAAATACTCTTACACACAAAACTAAATACTAAGTACTAGTGCTAAAACCTCTAACTAACATTTCCAATACATGACCCTATCTATTAAAAAGATACATAGATACATTAATACATTAATACATTAATATTGATCTGATCTTAGCCCCAAAAAACTAGTGCAAATAACAATTGAAAAATTAACTACAGGTTTTTACAAATATTGTAATTTAACATCTGGACAACTAACTACAGGTTTTTACAAATATTATAAATATTTTAAACTTTATATTTTATATTTTATAGTAGGTAATTATTCAATTATTGATTTTTTTGGCGCCAAAATTGATATACAAGTGACTTGTATTTGGAGACAAATGGTTCTGAAGAAATCTGGATACACCAGATGAAAGCGCTTAACCTATGTATGGAGTTCTGTGTGTTGGCGTAGTTCATAAATAAATCTGTGTGAAAAAGGAAGAATTTTGTCTTCGCTGGTTTGTCTTCACTGCTCGAGTTCGGGGAATCTGTGTTCAGCCACTTTTTGGAATTCTAGTTGTGGATTTCAGTTGTTTTTTACTATTTGTAAAGTATGACTTATGTCAAGATAAAAGGTTAAGACAGGTTGGTAGGAATAAAAGATTAAACACAGGGGAAGAAGTTGGATATGGTTGGGATATACTGTGATGTGATGTACAAGTAGAATACAGTAAATATATAGCAAAGAAACAACTTGAGGGTTTTTTTTTTCTAAACAGGCTGCATTTTAGGTAAACACATAATGATACCTGTGTTTTTAGATTTGCTAATATATTATTCTGATTAAACTGTCTGCATGGCATGGTAACCTATGTATAAACTGTCTGTATGGCATGATGACCTATGTATTAACTGTCTGTATGGCATTGTAATCCATGTATAAAGTGTATGTATGATTTGGTAACCCATGTGTAAACTTTCTGTATGGCATGGTAACCTAGGTATAAACTACCTGCATGCCATGGTAACCTATGCATAAACTGCCTGTATGGCATGGTATCCTATGTATAAACTTCCTGCATGGCATGGTAACCTACATATAAACTGTCTGTATGCATGGTAAGTTATGTGTATAGATATGGTGAAGGAGGAAGAGTATGGGAAGCTTAGAAACAGTGCGAAGGGAGAGAAAAAGGATGAAGGCACATGTATAAGTGGAACTAATGATGTTGGAAGGTGGGAATTATTGATGATAGAATGGTGTTATTAGGAGAACAGAATCTATGGGGAGGTATACAATGGAGCCGTGCAGGTGGTACCCTTAAACATAAAGTGTTTGAGTTCCGTTCTGAAACTTGTGAATGAGGTGTTTTCTGTAATGGATGTGGGTAAGGATTCCCTGATTGGTGGGTCACACCAGAGATGCTGTGGCGAGTGCAGTGACATCTAGTTTTTTGGAAGGATGTTATGTTGGGTGGGAAGGATCTCATGTTATAAATTTAGGAGTGGGGGAATAGTTAACTGGGTAAGAATTAGATGAAAATTATTGAAGGTTAGTTAGCTTAAAAAGTAGAAACCCATACTATGGGTGACTGGAAACCAGTATACTTTGGTGGGAGTTCTATGTGTAAGACTAATGAACCTAGAATTGAGGTCTGGAGGAATGGAGGATTTTTTGGAGGCTGAAGCTATTACAGTGAGACCATATTCAAGTTGAGAAAGGAACACCTTTTACCAATGGCTTTTCTGGGATTGAGGGAAGAAAAAGTGAAGTATCATGGTGACCAAAAATAGAGTGTTAAATCTGGCTTTGGTTACTTCAATGTGATGGTAGAAGTTAGGGTATTGGTCTAAGCAGGCACCTGAGTATTGGAAATGGATGGTGCTTTCTGAAGGTAGAGTTATTTAATTTAATTTTCCAGTTTATTGGGACTTTGGAAAGTCAGTATTTGGTACTAGAAAGCATATTTTTGTTATGTTTGTGATGTTTAATAGAACCTTCTTTTGTTGTGCCAGCTTGAGAGTTGGAACATATCTTAGAAATGGTGCTTGCTGACTATGTGAGAAGGGTGGGATCTATAGATTATCATGTTGTTGGCATAAAGGATGATTGGCATTAATGAAGACGGAGAAAAGAAAGTGAGGGAAGACTGATCCTTGGGGCATCAAGAATGTAAAGGGGGGGGTGCAATATGGTTTCCTATATTCACTTTGAAATGTCTGTTGGAAAGGAAAGTGTTAAACAGTTGTGAAGCTCAATTACTAATTCTAGTTTCAGAAAGAAAGTTAAGTAGGAGAGGATGATCAACTAGATCAAATGTTTTGGAAAGATTGTTGACGATTGCTGCAGTAAGGCCTTTGTTGAAGTTTAGGAGGATCATATTAATAGAGAGGTTTAGGTGCTATGACTCGACCAGAAGTCATGTTGATGTGGCCTGAGAGTCTATAGGTTTATAGATAGGTTTTTTCAACATTTTGAAAGAGCTGGTACGGTTAAGATGAGTTGAATGTCCACTCTGCAGGTGGGTTTACTATTTTTGAAGAGGTTTATTTCACAAGTGCTGTTTCCCATAGTGAGGACATACTGTGGTGGGTGTGGAGGTTGCATAGGATTTTTAGTGGGCAAGTCTTTATATATGGAGAAAAACCAGGGGTGTAACCCAGCAGACCCTGTTGGGGCATATGAGGGGACGTTATGTAAAACATTTTAGAAGTCTTTTTTTAAGATGGCATTGAAGCACAAATGGGGAAGTAATCTTTTTGATCTGGAAGTATTGGGGTTGGATACAGATATGTAATTTGTGGCAGGGAAGTATGACAATTATTTATGGAACTCATTACTGAATAGGGGTCAGAGAAGAGTTGAACAGAGTCAGAGCTGGTGTGTAACAATGGAGGAGATTCATCCAGTGATTTGGTTCATAAATTTCTAGAACTGTAAGGCTGTTGAGGAGACTAGGAGAAGAGCTCTATGCCTTCTGGTTGCCTGCTTGGCAAGGTTTCTTAGCAAAGTAAACTTGTTACTGCTCTGGTCTGGGGTCTCTATTCAAAGTTGTCCCAAGTTCATCCCTGAGTTTAGAAAAATGAGAGGATTTCTTTTTTAATCCGATGATTAAAAGTAGATTTATGGAATCTTGTAATTAGGAGGAGGTTTTTGCTTTGTAACTAAATGAGGAAGGTGGTAAAAGGGGTGATGACAAAAGAAGGTTCAGTGATTGAAGTAATATTGTTCCAAGTTGCATTGGTAAGGTCATTATGAATGTCATTTATGTCTTTGGGGATATTTTTTGCATGGAAAGAGATTGTGATGAGTGGTATTGTCTTAGAAGGAGACTGGAATTTGAGGGATATTATTCAGCGTTGTCACTGATTGAGGGTAGGAACACTTAAATGGAAGAGAAATTGGTGGGGCTATTAGTAATAGTAAGGCTAGAAGAGAGTGACTGCCTGTGTGAGGGTTAGGACTAATAATTTCTTGAACTAGTTGTATCAAGCCATGAATGATTAGTAGGCTCATAGATTCAGTAGACAGCCAAGAAGGTTGATGTTAAATTTACCCAACGCAAAATAGTTAAGATGTTTACCTAAAAGATGTGGTGTAGGGTTTGCTTCTCAGATGGGATAATTGGTTAGGCTTAAAATGCCCACAAGGGCAGGTAGCCTAGTATGAACCCATGAGACCTATTTTTGGAGTTGATGTTGGGTAATTGATTGTTTATGATTTGTATATGTTTGAAAGGAGTATGGGGGGCTGTATACTTGGGCTAAAGTTATGGAGCACTATTGGATAAATGTAATTCTGTAATTAGCCATTTGTGGTTGTGATCAGATGGGGATGTGCATTGTGCAGGAATGCTGATATTGAAGTAGGTTTTGCTTAGAAGTAGTCTGTCTCCCTTCCTGTTTTTCATGTATTGAAACAGAGATTATACCTAAGGAAGTGGTGACTGAGATCTGAGGTGTCATTTTTGACTAAAGATTTGATGATACCAACAACGAACTGGGGGTTTTTGGTAGCAAGAAATATTTGTAGCTATGGGCTTGTTTTCAGTGCTACCTACATTCAGAAGAGTACCTTTATTTGAAGCATGCAGAGAGGGATGGAGTTGTGAAAGGTTGGTTTTGGACCCATCTTGTGTTCTATGCAGCTACAGAGCAGTAAGAGGTAAATGACTGCAGCGGTTTTATGGAGAATTTTTGTTAGATGTATTTGGTTTTGCATTTCCTGTGCTTTTTTAGAAAGTGTGGAGACACTGTAGGATGAATATAGGTAGAGCGTGTTAGGATGATAGAGGAGTCATGAGATATGAGTGTGGCGGTGAGAGGTGAGGTGATTGTCTGAAAGATATGTTGCTTAGACTTTGCATTTTTGTAAAGCACAATAGTACCATTTTTATTTTTAGCAGCTTTGTTAAAAAGCACATTTTATTTATTAACGTTTTTCTGAGTACGTGCAAGTATCCACACATTTTAGTTAGTTTGCTTTTTTATTGGGGAACAGATTTTGAATTAGAATATGTAAATTGTCAATACTGTTAGGCACTCTGAGAAAACCATCTAGGTAGGTTAGCTGGGTGTGCCCTTTTGAATTTGTCAACCTCTCTTTCTCTCTCTCTTTTATTTATATATATATATATATATATATATATATATATATATATATATATATATATATATATATGCATACATACACACACATATATCTCAGTACAAGTGCTCCGTCTGTTTGGTTGTTCGATGCTTTTGTCAACATGCAGAAGTGCAGGGTTGTTTGTGATCATGATGTTTACTATGTGTGTGTTTCTGCACATGTGTGTGGGTAAGGGAATTGACTATTTCTGTTTGAGTGTTTATGTTAAGAGTTAGAATAGGGTCTGAGCATGTATGTGTGTGTGTGTGTGTGTGTGTGTGTGTGTGTGTGTGTGTGTGTGTGTGTGTGTTCAGCTGTAGTGTGCAGTGGTAGTGTTATGGGAAGAGCTTGTTATAGGTTATGACGTATATAATAGGGTTAGAGGCAGGGTTATAGTTGCTAAGTTAGAGCTTCTGAACTGCTGTAGACTATGCAGGAAAGTGTACAATATCACAGGTGAAGAGCCATTAGATTCAAAGAGAAATTTTACTATGACATTCAGTCTCAAAACCTTCAATTAACAAACTTAGCATGTGCTTTTGGGAACCCTGTTCATAAGTGCTTCATAAATGATATGCTTCTTGGGGGCTGAAACAGAGTCTGGGAATGCTGAAAAATGAATGCTAAGTTTCTTGTTACTGACATTTTGTTAGATTGAGGATGCCTATGTTGCACATTAACTGCACTGTGGGCATGAGGGAGGAGGATAAGGGAGTTTTGTTTTCTAGCTTCACCATTTTTTCAAAGTTTTCACAACTTTGGAGTAACCATACTTAGAGATATGAGTATGGGAGCTCATCTTCTCGTTAGAGAGGGTACATTGGGGTTTGTGCATGTTAGTCTGTTGAGTATTTCCATTTGGAAACTGTCACATCCTGAGGATTTTCACCTTTTAGTTTACGTGATTGTTTATATTAGGACACCAGTGAGTAAGTAATGTGCATTAGAGTTTCCATTTTTCATACTTTAATCTTCTTAAATGTTTTAATCTTTCAAACAGTAAAGAATTAGAATAACAGTTTAAAAAACTGTCACTTATCTGTATATATACATATATATATATATATGGATCGAAGGGATCCATTAAATTGGTGAAACTGTGGTTTAGTCAACAACATTCCTGTCACTCTGATCGAAATTAAAGTTAATAAATATTCGTGTGAGATCAAATTAGTAACAGGACTGGGCAATATACCCTGTCCCCATTATTATGTGATCCTGGAGTTGTATTTTTAAGTGGCAAGCAGCCCCTTGCAAAAAAAAGAAAAAAAAAAAAAGAAACGTATTTTTCTATATTGTATGCCCCAAGATTTTTTGCATAGAACAACTGCCAACAAGTTTGATCAGCTGATTTTTTTGAATTTGTCAAGCTGTTGAATGGCAAATTGCTGGTAATGTATGCGCGTGTACACATTTGTGTGTGTGTGTGTGTGTGTGTGTGTGTGTGTGTGTGTGTGTGTGTCTGAGCATTGATTGACATTCAGCTATGCAGAGCTCAATAATCCCATTTTGCTAATAAGGGATTCCATTAAATTGTGTTGGATAAAACTACATGCTCTAATTTTGAGAATATGCCGAAGATTATGTTTAGAAATGCTGAAGAATGTATATTTATGAATAGGTATGAAACATAAAGTGCAAAGTAATAACTTTGGCACTTTCATTTTGTTTTCACACTACACTAGTAATTATTTTAGACTCTGCCACATGACATTTCTTGTCACTTATCCTTGTCTTGTCTTGCTCAGCAACTGATCATTTCTTTGTTAGTTTTTCTCACTTTTTGTTCCCAATGCCTGCTGGTCATCTATGTCTCTTTTGGCAAGTCGGAACTTCATGGCCATCACCAGGATGAAAGCTGGCTGACAGGAGACATAATTTAAGCATCCATTGAGGGTGGTTTACAACTTTTATTTTATGCCCGAATCTCCTGCACACTCATGGATAAGTTGCTCATAGGTGGCCATGCAATGGGTTAACTGCATGAGGCAGTCAGCCCCCCCCCCACTTTTGTGAGAGCACTCCCAACAATAATCACTGCTACCTGTCATAAGATACCACTAGTTATCCTCTCTTGTCTCCGAAAGGGATGATAAAGCCCTCATATTTGCATCCCTAGCCTGCACCCCCCCTCCCTCCCTGAGAGAGGTGAATAGGTTCCATCCCTTCATTTCTGTTTTGCTCCACCTGGATTCTTCCATTGATGAGCTGCTAACAGAACCCTTGTTGCGTGAGTAGTAGTCAGTGTTCCATCACTATATGCCATGAAGATGGTGCAACTGCTAATCCAAGGTAAATTTAAGTGTCATATTCTCTGTTTTCTGAAACCGTGAACAAATTCTAGCTGCTCAGTATTAGCACCTTAGAATTTTTTTAGTCTAAGAAATGGATGCCTCTGACAGGTTACTATTATTATTATTATTATTGTTAATAAAATATGCTATTTCCAAATGATCTGCCTGAGACTAACCTCTATTTCCAGCCATGGTACATTAGTTTGACTATTGTACAAGGCTCATATAGTCATTTAGGTAACTTTCAAAGCTGTAGAAAATAAATCATTAGAAATAAATGAAGCTGATGGCTGCAATAAAATACAACTAAAATAAAAAAATAAATAAATAATGATAAACTAAAAATAAAGATAGAAATCCTGCATAGCCAGCAAATATATGATTATTTCAAGAACTTTGTTTTCTTAGGCTATGGTTTTGCTGAGTTGCATCTACCATCCCCACCAGAAACACATTCCTTTTCTAGCTATCAGAGAAGATGGCATGCTGATATAATGCTGTAATTCTTCTTCTCAAATTTTCAGATGAAGACAAAAACATACCTGTCAGGAAGGCATTATGCCTTCAGCCGATGAAAAGAAAGGTTATTGATAACAAATGGGTCTTGTGGCCTTCAGTGACATCTTATCATCAGGCACCAGCCGGGACTTGCAGGGCCATTGAAAGTTTGTATCTTCAAGTTTTCATTAAGTTAATGACGAGATGATGACCTGTGACAGTAATCCTTTTCCTGTGCTTTTCTTGGCTCACAGAAATACCTGTCACCTGCTACTGATCACCAGCTATGTCACTCACTCTGCTTTTCAAAATTCTGTTCTATGTGATGCAGGCATTGTTCCATGATATCCCCTTGTATCAATGCAGCATTGCGTAGAAAAAAAGGTAATGGTTATCAGCAAGCAGTCATGTGTGCATATTCATATTCCATTCTGAGCTTGCTTTATATGATGTCAAACAATTCCATGTTTAACTCACATGTTGGCAGATATTTAATGACAAAACGTAAAAGCTGTGAAGCATATTTTTGCAGTTTCATTAAGAAGCCAGAGTCCTTTCACACTACCACAAATCATAGCTTTAGATGGCTTATACAATTTTTTTTTATTTTCATAAACATTCACACACATGTCTCTTGTTTATACTTCTGTCAAATTGTCATCCTCAGGTGTAAAGTAATTAGCATTCTGGGAGTGTTTGGCTTAACATAAGACAATCTTTTCCAGATTTTTATGTTAAACATCAGTAAACAGTATGCACGAAACAGTCCCAGTACCAGTGATAAAGTCTACAGAAAGTATAAAAATGCTCCAGAACCCAAAAATAATCCATGTAACAGCTGGCAGATATACAACAGAGTATACCACAATAAAGACTCCATAATAAAAACTGGCCTTGGAGGTGTACCAAGGATTGTTTTATATTTTGTCTTTGATTCACTTGGTATCCTTGGCAGTTCAGCAGTGTGTTTCTTTATTATTCCACAATAAAAACTGTAGGTAGTTTATTGAATCATAAATGTGAGCACTTTCGCAATGTTACAGACTGCTTCATCAGATGTTATTTTTGGGTTCTGGAGCATCAATAAACAGTAGCTAAGTAGTTCAACATGCAAATCACATGAATGAGACTCTGGATGTTTCTGTTGAAATACAGTCTATGTGTTTGTAAGGCTTAAAGTATCTTAAGTGTTTTTTGATGTCCAGGTCTTCATGTAGTCTACCATCCATACACAATATTGTATAGTACTTCTTTCATACAGTCCTGTGGAGGGCCATACTTTTTACAAGGACTGACATTTTCTGCATTCAGTTGACTTCACATTAGTAATGTATCCATATCACATTGCAAAGTGCTACATAAAGTGGCCAGGAGTATAACATATGTATAAAGTAATAGTGCACCAAGAAAGTGTTTGCCCGGGACACTGTCCCCATCTTATGTAAGCATTAAAGCATGGATGTTTGTGTAATATTGCAGTACATTCACAAATGCAGTTGATAATAAAACCTTAATTTCCTGATGGTGTATGTACTTGTAAATAAGAAAGTGACCTATCCTGACAGCCATCCATAACACAACATTGTGGAGACCTGGATTCATTTTTTGTGAGTCATATAATTTATTGTTCCCTGTAGTGTGATGGGTTAAAACTGTCTTATAGTAGCCGGTTCTACATATAAATTAATCAGCTTTCTGAATAAGTACAGCTATGTTTGATTGCTTGCTACTATAGGTTGTGCTACAACTAAGGGGAAAAAAGTTGTGTGAATTAGAATTGTAATATATTAGCACTTTGGTCAATTTGTTAGAGCACCTTGTATTCTAGTCACTGAAATAATTTCTTTCTCACTCAAAGCTGTTGGATCCACGGTGGTGTAGTGGTAGCATTGTTGCCTCACAGCAAGAGGCTCTCCCGTTCGATTCTCGGCTGAAGTGCGGGGAGTGCCTTCTGTGTGGAGTCTGCATGTCCTCCCCATGGTAGAGTGGTGTTCCAAAAGACATGCGTGAATGGGCATGCCTTCGTTGAAGGTTGGGCATCGAGCTGGCAACTTGGCACTGTAAAAATCTACTGCCAATCATTAGCAGACCGGAGTTTCGCTGTGGCGACCCCTAACCGGGAAAAGCCGAAAGACAAACACTCAAAGCTGTTTCAAAAAAACTAATGTTGCATTTAAAAGCACACACAACACAGTTGCTTCTAACGCAGCAATGCAGTTTGGAATGTACAGTGGTATTGAGAAACAGCAATAACATTCATTGCTAGATATACGACTGGGTCTTAAGTTGCAAGTCTGCTAATGGAATATCATGAATTGGTAAAAAAGAGATAGATATGCCAATGGAAACATCTGTCACACGCACAATAATGTTTCAATAGTTGCTTCAGAAAAAAGCATGTTTGTCTTATTCCTGCAATCCTTGAACATTTTAAAAGATTGCTGGAAAGGCACCCCCCCTTTATGAAATGTGAAAGCTGTTAGCAGTCATGAAGTGGCTTGAAATACTGGTTAAGCAACTAAAAATATGAAGGTGCATTTGGTAAAATATTCAGAACCATGTGCTGGCTTTTATTGATAGCTGTGGTGCATATTTTTTGGACTACTTCTTCAAGTATACTACATAATGAATTTTTCATGTTATTAGACTTTTAAGTAGCAAAAGTAATTTTGTGCTTGCTGTATTGAAACATTTTTGAAGGACAGAAAATACCTTTTCAATGTTAGTTTTCTTCATGATCGCCCAGACCACCAAACACTCCCAGATGCTGCAAGGGATGGTCTCAAATTCTTTCCCTGGTCTATTTTGTACTACCCTCTTTGAGTTTACAGGTAACTTTCTAATGTGGGTTATTGGCTAGGCTTGTAATGGTCTGCAGTTGTATTGTCTAGTTCTTACCTATGAACCTATAACTGCGGTGGTGGTGCTGCGGTAGCATTGTCGCCTCACAGTAAGACGTTGTCCTGTTCAATTCTCAGTTAGAGCATCTTCTGTTTGGAGATATGCGTGAATGGGCGTACCTTTGTTGAAGGTTGTGCGTCAGGGCTGGCAACTCGGCACGTGATAATCTACTGCCAATCATTAGTGGACTGGAGTTCCGCTGTGGCGACCCCTAACCGGGAAAAGCCGAAAGACACAACAACGACAACTTACCTATGAACCTATGACTGATCATATAACCCCCCCCCACACACCTGGATCTAGCATCCTCAATCATCTCAAGAGTATAGTCTCTTGTAGTTGTAAGTGTATTTTGCTGTTCAAGCTTTGTAGCTTGCAGGTGCATGTTGAGTGCTACCATACCTCTCAACTTCTTCGAGCAAAAATTCTGGACAAAGCCAAAAATAAGGACAATTTTTAAATATCATTCTATTTCACTTAAAAAGTGAATAGAGCAGCAGGCTTTGCAATAGTATGCATTTTCTAAACAATAAGAGGTATGATTGTCTGTAATCCTCAGTGGTTTACTAGAAAATCATAACTTTTAAAAGGACAGGCCAAATATATAAGACAAAGGAGGGACATTCTGCAAACCCAGGGGTGGTTAAGAAGTATGAGGGTCACTGAGCCTCTATGGGAGGCTCCAGGCTTTGCAGTACAGCTTAAACTCCTCACCTGGAGGCTGAAGCACACCCACATACACAAGGACTTTTCCCCGTCTATTTTTCATGGACATGCGCACACACACACACATGTACCCAGCAAAGAAGGCTACAACACAAATGAAGCTCAGCAGAGCCAAGTGCACATCCCCTCCTTCTGTGCAGAATACTATGCCACAGAGATGGATCCTGCAGTACAGTTGCCTGAATTTGAAAAGTTGTAAGTTACAGGGAGAAATAATTAAAAAAGGATAAACAGCTCTTGGTAATTAAATGAAGGTTCACATCTTTAGCAATTACCCATAATGTTTTTCCACATTTTTTGGAATGTTTCTTATAGAACCCTTTCTTATAAACTGTGGAATTTCTTTTGTGGAAGGCTGTCTCAAAGACTGATGTTAATTAGTTTGTAAAATAATTTTTAATGATGGGTCATACAGTGGGTGTGCCTACTTCAGTGTGCAGGGGTATACAGATTACACATACTGGATTAAAACCCATAAACATTGGATCATAGGAATTACTAGGTAAGTAAGTCTTAAGACCATTTGTGCATGACTGATACCTAACCTAATGGTATACCTCCTGCTTCTAGAAAAGCAATGCAGGACAGGCTAGCTATGAATTATGTCTATCAAATCATCAGGGTTTAATTTTGAAAGATCTAAGGGTGTTACTCTGTTTAAAATATAAGGACAATTTATTCCAGAGATGTGATAAATGTTGGGTAATAAATCTGTCCCTCCAGCATGTGTTTTTAGATGCTGGTGCAGATTAAAATCCTTAGATGTGCTGTTAGTGGAGCTGTTTGTCTTATGGAGATGTATGAGATCAAGAAGGCTTAGGTCATTAATGGAACAGAAATCACGCTATAGATCTCCTTGTAAATGTATAATAGACCAAGAATCAAGAAGGCTTAGGTCAGTAATGGAACAGAAAGCACGCTATAGATCTCCTTGTAAATGTATATAACCAAGAAAAGAAGAAAGGCTTGGGTCAGTAATGGAACAGAAAGCTTATAGATAGATCTGTAAATAAATAATAGAGAAAGAAGAATCAAGAGGTAAGTTAGGGAAGAAAAGAAAAAGCACGCTAATCTAGACCAAGAATCAAGAAGGCTTAGGTCAGTAATGGAACAGAAATCACGCTATAGATCTCCTTGTAAATGTGTAAGAGACCAAGAATCAAGAAGGCTTAGGTCAGTAATGGAACAGAAATCACGCTATAGATCTCCTTGTAAATGTATAATAGACCAAGAATCAAGAAGGCTTAGGTCATTAATGGAACAGAAAGCACGCTATAGATCTCCTTGTAAATGTATAATAGACCAAGAATCAAGAAGGCTTAGGTCAGTAATGGAACAGAAATCACGCTATAGATCTCCTTGTAAATGTGTAAGTGACCAAGAATAAAGAAGGCTTAGGTCAGTAATGGAACAGAAAGCACGCTATAGATCTCCTTGTAAATGTATAATAGACCAAGAATACAAACAGGGCTTCAAGCCTGTCTTGACAGCTCAGAGTTTTTAAATGAGTAATGTTTTTGACTTGGAATTGTTTAAGCCTTCTCACTGTGCAATATGTCTGGACATATAGGTAGCAATGGGGGCATTGTACTCTATAACTGGTCTAATTAGAGCAGAGTACAGTGTAACTTATTTTAACCTGGATAAAATGCGTTTAGCTATGTGTTGTGCTACTTAGAAGAATTTCCTGACTACTGCTTGGTGGTCAGCGAGTTGTTGACCCAGGTGCCACGACCCTTCATTACCATATCAGTTTGGAGTGGGTTCTACATACTATGTAAGTTAGAGACGTGAGTTTTTTTTTTTTTTTTTTTTTTTGCCAAATGCAATGACACTGCACTAATTTACATTTACATTTAGCCCTTTTGCAGTATGCCATTTGGTAGTGCAGGTTATTCCTTGCTGTGCTGACACTGTATCATGGAGTTATTAAACAAAAACATCCAACTTGCTCTCATCAACAACCATCATTATGCACAGATCTAGGTTTATGGTTTGCAGGTCGGATAAGTCTGTGCCACATAGGAGGGGTCCCAACACCAAGCCCTGAGGTACACTCCTGATCACTTTCTTTCTGAGGTAGCATCTGCTGCTTTAACTACATTGCTAGGCAGGCTGTTATCCACCTTACCACGTATGAGTCTACATTTAGATCTCTTAGATTATTTGCAATGCCAGAATGGGTTACAGTGTCAAATGTCTTAGCCCGATTCAGATTAGCTGTATGAAATGAGTGACCATTACTCGCTGCCTCTGATGTTATTGAAGAAGTTTACTAGATTAAATAGACTTGCTCTCTCTTTGACAACCTAAACTATTGAGAGCCTAGGGGTATGACATTTATGATTTCATAGTTTATAAAGATATAATATGCTTGATAACCTTGCAGATTAGAATAGTCAGACTGACAGTTTTGTAGTTCTCAGGGTCTATGGTAGGTCACCCCCCCCCCAAAAGGTGCATCACAGCAACAGTTCTCCATGCTTCAGAAACACACCCTGTGGTAAAGCTTTAGTTAAACATGTTCAGAAGGAGTACCGCAAAAGCATGTTGTCACTATTACTTAGGCATCAGTTAAGTTGTCTTGTCCCACTGAAGTGATATTTTTGGCTTTTGAAAGGACAATCATGACATATTACTTTATGGCAAGCCTATTTATTTATTTATTTGAATCTGTTTACAAGGGTAGTTTACTGATCTGCTAATGATGAGTTTCAGGCAATTCCTGGGAAAAATGATTCTGGTGGGTCTGAACCCCACAAGTTTAGAATTAGCTTCTTGCAGCCAACGTACATGTGAATTTTTCATTCGGCAATTAAAAGTGCATTTTGCAGCAGATATGCACTGTGTTCTAATGATAAATCCTGTCTCAGTGACATAACAACACATGGAATTTTAGTCTCAGAATATCAAGAAGTAGCTAACCTTTTGCCATTTTCTGAATGACGACAAAAAGAAAAAGTATAAGAGTTAAAAAAGCATATCAGTTTCCTCACTAATCAGTGACTCATTATCTAAAAATAATAGAAATAAAATGCTCGTTGTAAGGCATAGTACATAGCTTAGACTTTCCTCTTTTTTAATTTTTCAAAGTCTTTTGCGTTTCTAATACCATGACTGGATTGGACCCCATTCCTAAATCAGAGTATGATTAAAGTTTATGAAAATAGTTTTGCTTCAGTCTTTGATGTTAAACAGAAGTGCTCTTCACAGCACCTGCAATGTACCCAGTAATAACTCCTGCTATTTGTATGGAGTTAAATATATCGGTAGCATATTTAAGTATGGTTGTAAATTCTTTTTTTATAAGACCCATTGCTCCTACTACTATTAGAACTGCCTGGTATCCTTCTACGCTGCCCTTGTTTCTGCCTGCAAATCCTGTTATTTTATGACTTTGTGTCTGTCTGTGCGCAAGACACTGTAGTCACTGGGTGTATCAATTTCAGTGATCAATGTTACTTTTGTTTTCTTTTCATGGACTACTGTATCTGGTTTTCTCTCTATTTTTTAAACTGCTGGTAGTGGGAGATCTTATATAATATAAACTTCATTTTCTATAATGCTTTGTGGCTCATGTTTTCAGTGTTTTTCTGCTATTTCAATATTATAATGTTTGCACAATCCCCAATGCAATGGTCTTGCCACACTATTATGCCTTTCAGTATACAGTACCTCTGCCATTAGTATATCACAACCAGCAACAAGATACACTGTTTAAAAATTCTGTTTTACAAAACCTACATTTGTCTGTTTCTCCCAAATGTTCAATGGACTTTGTTAACCGATGTGTACATAGTCCACTATCTTGGGCCGCCAATATTAACCTTTCGTCTTTTGGTTTAAATTCACCTCTTCTTAACCATTCCTACATTCAGTCCCAATCAACATGAGGTTATTCCAAGAGTTTTCTATACTTGCAACTATAGTTATGCATTTCCCACATTTCTTGCCTTCTCATCTGATCTTTCACCTTATATTCATTCTTTTGTTTTTTGGCACATTGAGTTGCTGCCTTATTTTTGTCTACTTCTGGTTTGATTTCCATTCCCACTTGACACCGATATGCTTCTGCCAAACTAAGCAGGGAAGTCATCTTAGACTTATTCTCCTCATGTATTAAAACTTTTACTAGATTTGAAAGGTCAGAAGATATGTATGCAGTCCTACAAATGCAGATCTAAACATGTAATCAATTTTGAGGAGGCCCATGCCTCCTTCAAAATGGGGAATATATAGACCTGGTATGCACTGATGTTTCTAAATCATTTAATGAGCATGAAGCATCCTTCTTGTTTTCCTGTCCAACCTAACATCTTTTGGGGACAGTCAATCACTCCAAAACTGTACGTTCGGACAATAAAAGCAAATTGATTTATAGATTGGACTTTGTTCCTAGATGTCATGTCTGTTTTCAGTATTAATTTAATTCTTCTAAAATATTCCTTACTAAATTTTTTTCCCATTTGTCATGTTTTATTGCCGACCCTTCATCAATTCCCAAATATTTATACACTCCCTCTTACTCAGTTTCTTTTATATCACATTTTTGTCCTAAACTGATATTTTCTTAGTGCTGAAGTGTTTCTGCTTTAAAGGTTGCTTTTGCTCATTTGTCAAGACCAAATGACATTCTTATATCATCTGAAAAAGCTTTGATCATTTGGAGTTGTGCTTTCAGTTCCTCACCTGATGAAGTATACAGTTTTAAATTGTCCACAAAAAAGACGATGAAAAGTCTTTACACTTTAGCCATGACCTAGTCTGTTAAGTGGAGAGCTCAATGGGTTAAGGGCAAGACAAAAAAGCAGTGGTGACAGAGAGTCACCCTGGAATATCCCTCTTTGGATTTTCATCCCTGCAATAATTTTTCCTTTGTCTTGACTTAAATGCAAAGTGATTTGCCACTGTTTCATGGTCGTTGTAATCTAATTGATCAGAGTAGGGTATATGTTATATATTTTTAAGTACTCTTTTATCCATGAATGTGGTATACTGTCAAATGCTTTTTTGTAGTCTATCCATGCCATACTTAGATTCTTCCCCTTTTTACAGCTCTCCATTATGACTTTAACAACAAATGATCCTTTGTTCCATATGACTTTCTTTTATATTACCCTTTTGTTCTATTGCCATGATTGAGTTTCTGTCAATGTCAATTCCAGTGTATAGTTTATAGATTGTTGGAGAAAAGTTATTGGTCTATAGTTTTTAGGATAGCTTGCAGGTTCATGCTTAAGTAGGAGCATTGTTTTTCCTGTTGTTAACTGGGTTGGTATCTGCCTGGGGTGTGCATACAAATAGTTCTTAGTCTTGGCTAAATCCTCATGTAAAATATTAATACTTTTAGCCAGAAGGAGAAAACAGTGGAGCAGGAAACATCCGATCAGTTACCATATGAAAATACTTTGGAGCCTTCCATAGGAAACCAACCAGTGGGGTTTTCCAATTAAAAGCTTTTCTAAACTTTGTTTCAATCTCTCTGGCCATTACTTCATCCAATTTCATATCCTGTACATTTGAACATCTTATTCTTTCTTTTACTTTTTCGATCCATTTAGCATCATGTTTATGTTCCACAGGATTTTCATAGATTTTTCTTCTTCTTCTTCTTCTTTTTTTTTAATTATTTCTGCCTTTTTTCTCAGTTCTCTATAAAATTTTTGGTCATCAATGAAATGCTTATTTTGTACTTTTTCTTTATATTTATCTGTGTATCTTCTAAGTTTATCTGCCTCTACTGGTATTTTTAGTTTATTATTTTCGATAGTGCATGATAGATCTGATCTGTTCTGATATTGCGAATTGCATCTCTTCTTTTTGAGTATTTTTGTTGATCTGTTCCCTTCTCTATAATCTTCTAACAGTCACATATTTTGTCTTAATTGGTTTAGAGTTTTCTCTGTTCGATACTTCCATGATCTGTCATTAATTTAACTGCACAGTAATATATCCTATTTACTTCTGTTATATCACACAAATCTCTATGAATAGTCCTAATTACTGTGTTCATCTGTTTTTTCAAACTTCTAACTTTTTGAGTTTTATTGACTTCCTGTAGTCTGTTTCTTTCATTAATCTTAATATGTCTGTCCATCTCTATCAAGCAACTCTTCTCTTGGATCATTTTCATCTAAACTGAGAGCACATTCTTTGTTATCCATTTCTTATGGACATTCTACATAAAGTTACAGAGCATCTTTCTGTGCCACATTCTCTTCAGTTTCATTCTGTGTCATCTGTTGTTCTTTCATATGGGAACTCACTGGCCTTTCACTCCACAACACTGTGTCAGAGTTGCCACAGTTTCCTGTCCCTTCCCTTGATGTGCAACTCCAACTGAACTTTCGTACTGGTTTCCTATGTTTCCAGCTCCACTTGTTTCTCCTTAATTTGGGGATCTATTACTCCATCCTGCTGTAATGTTATTAAAATTAGATTTTCTACACTAAATCCTTCACTTCACTGGTAGTCCATAACCTCAGTTTCTATTTCTTCAACTTCTCCATTCCGAATCCTCTCTTCTACTTTTTTTTTTTTTTTTTTAATTTTTTTGTACTGTAAAGTTTTCCATATCCGAATGCCTTTGCCTGTATTTCTCTTCAAATATCCTTGGTGTTGCTCTTCTTGTATTGGTTAGTTTATCTTTCTCCTTTGCATTAATATTGTACCATATTAAATCTTTCTCTTTTCCATGTCATTATTTCTTTTTCAGATGTCTCCTACTCGTCTGGTTTCTCCTTATTTGGGGGGGACTTGCTGTGATATAACCCATGTTAGACTTTCTACACTAAACCCTTCACTTCACAGGAATTCCATATCTTCAACTTCTATTTTTTTAACTTCTACTTTACTGATCTTCAGGTCTACATTCCCTCTTTATGATCTTATTTCTTGTATTGTGAAATTTTCCATATCTGGATGCCTTTGCCTGTATTTCTCTTCGAATATCTTTGGGAATGCTTTTTTTTTGTATTGATTAATTTGTTTTTTTTTCAGATCTCTTTCTTTCCCATGTCCATATTTATTTTTTTATACTTTACAAAAATCTCTAGATTTTGTTCATTATTTTTTCATACTTCCAAAGTGGCTTCTTTTTCCAAATGGCCTGAGGTTTCTTGGTCTATATAATATTTTTCATAAATCTATTGTATTAATGAACACACATTTTTATTTTAAGCTTCTGACAGTTTTTTCTTGTGCAAGTATTCTTCTTTCTTCTAATTTCTCTCTTAATCTTTTTGTGTATCTTCTGTCTAGAAATTTTAGGCTTCTTGCACAATAGTAACAATACATCATTTCTTTCTTAACCTCACTAGTCCACACTCTATCATCTTTATGGCTCTTTTTTTGGCCTATCAGTTTTTGTGATTTTTGTGGGCTACTACTTCCTTCTACATGCCCCATTGTAGGAATGTTTCCATGTCTTAAGGATTTTATGCTGTCTTTTTTCCATTTCTGGCACGAGTGTACTTACCAGGATTGGGTACTTTTTTATGCTGGGTCTTGTACACCCAGCTATATTTTTTATTTTTTAACTTACTACTGTCCATGAAATATGCTATATAAAACACAATCTATATATCGGTGTCGTCTTGGTGAGATTTTGTGAAAAATGGGGTCCACGTCATGATAGTACTCACCAAGACTTGTGGATGAATTCCGTTCCAGGAATACTTTTCTTCTCTCCTTGCTGATTTATCATGTCTCCATTCGGAGAAGTCATGGAAGTGTACTGAAGTCCGTCTATACAATACAATTACTTAGGAAAGGTAATAAATTACTTTCTTAAGTAATGTCATTTTACAGTAGCAATAATCCATTCTTGTATGTAAGATTTTACAGTAGCAGTAATCCATTTTTGTATGCAAGTAACACTGGATTTTTCCATGGCTAGCTTGGTTTTATCATTATAACTTTACTGTAATAATTAATCTATACCAACCATAGGTAAATACATAATTTGCTATACATACTTGTAGATTATTGCTAAATGAAACTAATGTACTACATTGCTAGCAATACCATCAGATTACAATCAACCCCTGTACAATGAAGTCATGGCCTCATGTCAGCAAAGAATATGTTCATTCAAATTCTCTTGGTAAGTGTGGGTGATGAAGCACAGCAGAAGTAAAGAATATGAAGGCAGATTTTTTCTTAATCAGAAGTCAAAATAATTAAATGCAAAATATCACTTTGAGGATGTTTTTTCATTGCTTCTGATAGTGGGAGATAGTCACCTATCAGTGTTTCAAACTAGGCTTAGGTACCTCACGTATCAGTGTTTCAAACTAGGCTTAGGTACCTCACGTATCAGTGTTTCAAACTAGGCTTAGGTACCTCACGTATCAGTGTTTCAAACTAGGCTTAGGTACCTCACGTATCAGTGTTTCAAACTAGGCTTAGGTACCTCACGTATCAGTGTTTCAAACTAGGCTTAGGTACCACAATGGGACAGATCATGCCCCTGTCAGTAGATTTGCATGTAAGATTGTATGGGAATATAGCACAGTGGAGATGTTTTTATTTCATAAAAAAAGCAAACTTGCCTTGTACCTATGAATGGTTTTCTTTACTTTAAGGACTGAACAGTACCTGAATAGACACCCGCCAGTGTCTTAAATGAGAAAGAGGTGACCGTGATTTAAAAGTCTGGTGGCATTAGGTATATTATCTGATTAGAAGACAGCCAACAAGAACATAGGAATTCTGAGATAATTACAAGTACTGCACTTGCAGTTCATGTATGAAGATTTTTTTCTTACATGAACATAACACTGCAGAAATTAGTTTTCATGTGTAGGAAACCTGGGTAAAGTAGTACTACTCCTTCAGTGGTTGAAAACAAGAAAAGATGACATTGGGTGGATGAATAGGAATCAGTCCCTGAGGATATCAATGGAGGAAGGGGTACAGAATTACGAAGAATGTTACTGAGGCTGTTACATTCATGTCTCTGACCTACATGTAAGCTTGTTTTTCTTCAGTCATTCATCACAGCTGTATAAGATGCATTTAATTCATGCAGCTCTGCACTGGCTAGCAACATTGTAGAAGAACTTTGTAATACTTTTTTTGATATTCACCTTATACATTAGAAAAGCGTAGCAAGGAAGATTAAAGTTTAAACACCTGTGCATTACTATGATGGTTAGCATTCAATTAAAGACGTTTGTGTGTTTAAATTCACTTTCCACTGGAGTCCTATAACTTTTATCCCTCTGTATTTCTTGAAGGCTCACTACTGACCATACTGACTATGAAAGGACTGTTTTTTTTTTTACTGTTGATGCTTTCTAGGTACTCTGTGGGAGTTGTAGTTTCTTGGTCTGTGACTCACAGCGCACAACATGTGTTCTGGAAACCTCAGCTGTGAACCCATAACTCAGATATTTAGTATGTGAAGATGTCATTCTTGAAGGCTGAGTTCATTTCCCAGTGGATCACATAATCTCATTCCCATTACAAAACTGCTGTCTGAAGTTTCCTTATAATGGCCAATGCTGCATAAAACAATAAAACAATTATCACAGATGCTTTTTAAACATCTCATCTTGGTCCCTTGTCACTTAGTTATAAGATAAGATTATGCAGTAAAAAATATGGTATGGAAGATTCAGTTTCTGTAAGTCACATGAGGTCTTTGGTCATATAATTAGATGTGTAGGCTTGAATTCAGTTGTCAGTGGACTATACGCACACATACACACAAACACACAATAAATTGTGACCTTTAATTAAGTTGTCAGTCCTATATTGTAAAACTGAAAAAGAATGAAATATTTACTAAGCAATTGATCCTGTGTTGGTTATTATTAGCTGCATAGGTATTTAGCATCTGAGAATGATTAAAAGACAGGAGTACATGTTTCAGAAAGACAGAGTACCACAATACCCTTGGGAAGGCCTGGGTTTAATTGATCATAGATAACATATGTTTCTTATCCTGATGTATGAACTAGTGGACTTTTCCTTTAAAAAATGGAAAGTATATGCTGTTTAGCTTCTGGCCCCTCGTCTTTTTTTTTTTCTGACTATTCTTTCATGCACCCTTTCTCTTTAGCTATTCTTTGTAACAGTGGTATGCTTCATAGGTTGGTACTAGTTTATCAGCCTAGCCATAACAATACCCTGGCTATTTCTTCCCACACTATTTACTTCCCTGGACCTCTGTCTAGCAGGGCGACTGACGTGATCCCTGGGGTGAATTTCCTTTCTCCCATCCAATCATCAAGGTTTCTTTTGAAAAGGGCCAAAGAGGCACTCTGCTTGACATGTATGGGCAATCTGTTTTTTTGTCTGGGGAGTCTCTGGGTCAGGAATCTATCCCTCCAGCATGTTTTGTTTGTTGTGATGACAAGGTTTAGATCCATGAAGCGAGTGGCTCTGAGGGATTGGGATTTCTTTAAGTGTAGCATGTCCAACAGCTCTGGGTTTGACATGGCCTTGTATGTTAAGCGGAGATCGTCTCTGAGTAGATGATATGCGACAGAGTATAGCTGGAGTTTTTTAAGGCAGTCAGCGTAGGGCATCTGCTTTAGGCCTGTGATTCTTTTAGTGAGGTATTTCTGCAGCCTTTCCAGTTGTTGCAGATGTCTTGAGAGGTACATATGAAACGGGGCATTCTATTCTATAATGGGTCCAATAATGGATGAGTACAGTGGAACAATGACCTCCTTTTTTCTGGATGAAAAGCCCTTAGTGATGAGGTGTGCCACATAGAAGGATTTCCTGACTGTTGTTGCGATGTGGTTATCGAAGGTGAGACCACTGTTCACCTGTGTCCCTAAGTCTCTTATCACACTTTCAGTGTTTAGTGTACTGCCACCTATATTGTAATTCACAGATGCATGTTTTTTCCCAAAGGGGATAACTATACATTTCTTGGCATTGAGCTTGAGCCCATGGCTTTGGCACCAAGCATCTGTTTCTGTAAGGCCCTTTTGTAGAGTATCCACATCATTTGGGGATTCAATAATGGATCCCAGTTTGCAGTCATCTGCGAACTTTGCTAGCCAGAGTCCCTTAGTGTTGGCCTGTACTTCAGAGAAGTAGATGCCAAACAAGAGCGGTCCCAGGACTGAACCCTGACTTACTCCACTTGTCACTTGTCTGGAGCTGGATTTGGAGTCGGCTACTTTTACAGTGTGGGTTCTATCAGTAAGCTAGTTAGCAACCCATTGGGTGACGTAGGGATTAATGCCCAGCTTAGTAAGTTTATCTATGATTCCAGAGTGGGGGATGGTGTCAAAGGCCTTGGTAAGGTCTAAATAGGCTGTGTGGACCACCTTACCCTTGTCCATGGCTCTGGAGACTGATTTGAAGAAGTCATTCAGGTTCAGGAGACAAGATCGGCCCTTTACGAACCCAAACTGGGTGGGGTCCAGTGTTTGAAGGTTGCCAATGTTTTTGTTTAAAAGTTCCATGATAATACGCTCCATGGCCTTGCAGATAAGGCTTGTCAGACTGATGGGATGGTAGTTTCTGGGATCCAAGGTGGATCCCCCCTTGTGGCGTGGGATAACTAGCTCTGTGCCACAAAACCTGAGGTGAGGCTATGATTAAACATGACACTTAGGTGAGGTGCCAGTTCATTTTGTAGTTCATGTAGTACACAGCCCGGGATGTCATCTGGTCCCATGGATGCTGTATTCTTAGCTTTGGAGATTGCGTTTTTTACCTGTGTGGCCATTATTACCGGAAATTGGCAATCTTCCGGTATTGAGATGGACCATTTAGGGGGTGAGGGAGGGTGAAGTTGGCACTGAATCGATCTGCCAGGATATTAGCAATATCCTTGGGATCAGTATATTTAATGCCATTCTGTTTTAGCTCAGAGCAGATCTGAGCATTGCCATTAATATTCTTGACATAGTTATAGAATGCCTCGTGGTTGTCTTTGGAATCTTTGGCAATTTTATTTTAGTAACTAACTTTGGAGGATTTTATGAGGGATCTCAGTTTCTTACTGAGACTGGTAAGGGAGTTTTTTGCATCCTGGAATTTTTCTCTTTTCTGCAACAGTTTCTTCCTTTTGTTGTAAAGTTTGTTTATGGCAGGGGACTACCAGATTGGCTTCCTTTTTTTGGATGAGAGCATCTTGGTTCTATTTGGGATGGCACGATTCATGCATTAGTGGATGTGCTTGTACAGTGCCTTAGTGTAGGATTCAGCAGTTGAACTTTCAGTTCCCGTCTGCATGGGTGTCATGAAGTCTGTCACTTCTGACTTGAGTAGCATGAAGTTGGCTTTGGAGAAGTTTTTTATGGAGGTTTCCTTACTGGGGGGTGGGGTTGGGATGTGGATGTTAAGGGTGATTAGCTTATGGTCAGACCTGACTAATGAGGTGGTGACCATAGGTGTGGAGCATCGATTTCCCATGTTGGTAATGACCAGGTTTAGGATATTGGAGCCCCTGGTCGGACTATGGATTAGTTGATCCAGGGCATTGGAATTTATGAATTCCAAGAACCATTGGGCAAAGGTGTTGGTACATGAGTAGTTTTCCCAGTTAATGGCAGGGTAGTTAAAATCACCCAGTATTAGGGTGTTTGGTTCTATCTTAATAATTTCCAGTATGTTTAGAAAGGTGTAGTGAGAATCTTGGGGTATGGTGGGGGATCTTTAGCAAGCTACAATTTGGATTGCAGTCTTACCTAGTGTTAGTTGCACCTGGAGAATTTCAGACACATTGTGTTGGGCAACTAACCTGGTGGTGTGAATATCCTTGGTGAATACTGACACTCCTCCACCTTTAGTGTTTCGGTCCTGGTTTGTTGGCCGAAAAGTTTGGTGAGAGTTGTAGCCTGGTATTGCAGGGGTGCTCTCTGGAGCCTTGAACCAGGTCTCAGTTACTGCACAGATATCAATGTTCTCCATTTTTAGGAGTGCCTTGAGAGAGTGCATTTTGAGGTTTAGACTTCTAGCATTGAGTAGCATTACCTACAGATTTTGCATGCTTGTACCTGTTACAGTGGTGGTTTTGTCCTTTGAACTTTGCCTAAAAAAGGCACTATAGGGGTGGCAAGAGCCTTAGCCAGTAACCTGAATCCCAGGGGCGACAGGTGCAGACCATCTCTGGCAAAGCATCGTGGTCTGTCAATCATGTCGTCCCAGGCAGACAGATACTGGATCCCCTTTGAATGACACTAGAAGCTTAGCCAATTGTTGAAGTCAATCATTTTGTCCTTCTATTGTGGTATCATTCTGGGTGAAGGCAGGATGCTACTCAGGGCTAGGGTCATACCTGCCTAGGCCACATGATCCGAGAGCTCTTCCATGTCTCTCTTCATCTAGTCCAGGGAGGTATGTCTCAAGTCATTCACTCCAACATGGACAATGACAGAGTCATATATGTACTTGTTGTGGAGTGACTTGAGTGCATGTGTAATGTGGCGGATCTTGGCACCCGACAGGCAGCTGACTGTAATTTTCTCCTTGTTCAACCTGGTGAGAGGGACATCAGTGTGCTGGACTATAGAGTCACCTATGACTAAAGTGTTAGGTACATTGTCTTGCCTTAGGGGCTGTTGCTGGGTGGCAAACTGGTGTTGTGAATTATATGACACTTTGGTTTTGATTGGTGTTTGTTTGCATTTCAGCTTCAGAGGTCCTTGTTGCTTGGTCAGGTTACAGTTAAGAGCCTCTGCATATGTGGATTTAGTGTTGCTATATGTGGGTGTTGGTGGTGTGGGTTTAGAAGGGCTATGTGTTGCTTGAGGTGTAGTGTGGGTGTTAACCTTCTCCTCTTGACTGTCTAGCACAATCTTGGGTGGAGAGAGCTTTGCTTCCATTTTGGCTATGTAAGTGCATCTCTCACAGATTGTAGTCTTGGGTGATAGGAGGAGAGGGTTGTCTGTGTACATGATGCAATTGCTGCATTGCCCCAGTATGCCCAGATTCACCAGGTGGACAGGTGCTTTTTTTTTTTTTTTTTTTATAAAGTACAGGAGCTGTTTTCCCTTACCTTAGCAAGCTACTTTGCAATTATAGGCTGTTTAGTGCCTACTATTAATTTCTCCTTATTACCAAGGAGAGTTGAGTGCTTGTATCAGTTTAAGGCTTCCTAGTGCAGGTATTAGAGAAAGTGCTAGTCACAGGGATGCTTAAAGGTAAGATAAAAAAAATGCACACTGCAGTGTGCACTAGAGAAGTTAGATGTGAAAGTAGGTAACTTAAGTTTTACCTTTTTAAAAAGTTAAGGTTTAGAGGAGAGTTACTATTTTTAAAACAGCAAGATGGGTTGAAAGGGGTGGTCACTTTTGTATTCTGGTACTATGGAATACAGTAGGATGGCCAATAAATTTAAATAGTTGAAGGGGAGGGATTTCAAAAATGCTGATTTTGTGATTACTCACACAAGCCAGTGAAAGTAGAGAGGAAATGAGATATATGGTCAGATTAACATAAGAGGCAGGCAACTAGAAAGACAGTGGTATTTAACAAGACAACTGTAACTGGGTGGGAGGGCCTGACTCAGAAGAGAGAGAGCTGTGGTCTCTTTCGAAGTTTTAATATGCTGTTAAAGCAGAATGCAAGTAAAACACAAGGTAAAGAAAACAAACCACAGTATTCAAAATACAGAAAGGCAGTAAAGTAATACAAATTACAAAAAATAAAATGCTCAGAATTAAAATAAATTTAAATCAAGACGATATCTAATTCCTTCTTCCTTAATTTAGTTTTATGGACATCAGTATTTTTATTTATTTATTCATTCATTCATTCATTCAATTGTTTATTTATGTATTGCTATTGTTTACTAGGAAAGTCCAACTCGGCACAGGTGTCATTTTTAGCAGAGGGCTGGGGAGAAATGCTCCATTTTATATAATGAGTAGAAGGCATTTATGCAAGATTTACATAACAAATGTGCATACATACATAGACTAGCAATAATATGACAGTTAATCAAAAATGTATAAATGTACATACATAGAATAGTAAATACGTATATGTAAAATAGTAAATAAACATACATAGAATCATAATGACATGACAGTTAATGACAGCATGACAGCTAAATGATGAATTCAGTAAAATATTAGCTAATATGAAGCTTATAAGAGTCTAGTTACTCTCATATGGAATCAGCTGAAAATAGATATTGAGTAGGAGGTACTGAAGTAATTATAGGATGAAGATGACTACAAATTATGAAGGTGCTATGAGGAAGTCCAGGTAAAAGGGAAACCGAGATAGTAGTAGTGAGGGGCAGATGATAGATAGTGAGAGATTGTGGAAAAGTAGCTGTACTGTGGCCAGTTATATAAAAGAGTGGTGACAGGATGGGTTTGGTGATTATCTGGGAACATCACATGTACAGAGCTTGCAAATGAGTAGGTAGGACTTTAGTTTAATTTTAAATGATTTTAGGAAATATTCTTGCCATATTGTTACTGGGATAGATTTCCAGGATTTAGTAAGATGCTGGGACAGTATTGATTTGCCATCAGAATTGTTGGATTGGGATACATGTACAAGGTATTTGTTGAATTAAAGTCCTGACCTGGAAGGATTATATATTTGTATGAGGTTGGAAATGGATGGACAGTTGTTAGGTTTATATACAATGTTATAGATTTGTGGAAGCTGTAAGCATGTTATATAATGTGGGAATTCTAACCACTGTAATTTCCTTAGGGCAGCAAAGTGGTGGATTCTATTTGGAAGGTTGGCAGCAAAGTTATGAAGTTGTATTGTGCCTAACACATGGTTTATAAAAGCAGTATTAACATGCAGACTGGTACTTAAATTCCCATGCATAATCCATTATAGCAGTGGTTCAGTGCATGAAGCTGCAATAGTATGCTGCTCATTAAAAGTCCATCAATGTAGTAGAAGGGGAAATCACCAAATGCATTTGTCTGAACATGCATTTGACAAATGCAGTGGCAGGGATTCATGAAAATTAAAGATATCTCACAATACAGGCTACGATAGTGTCAGAAACTTCTTGGTCATTGCTGCCACTGCGTGGTGGTCAGCATATGGTGGTGGTCAGGCTTTGTTTTAACATAAACACAGAATTTATATTCTACTGTCTAGTCTGAGTTTTTGGATGCAGGTAGAATTCAGCATTCATACGTTTACATTCATTACATGCCATTACCTGCCTACACATATGATCATTGCATGGGGAGTTATCGTGACCAAATTCTAATGTATAAAATGTGTAAAAGCAACTTTAGGAATCTGCTGAATTTACTACTCGAATCAGTTTTTTTTCACAATGTTTGGACTCACAATTGGGTCTTACACTTTTGATAGGTAGCTCAGGGAGAACCTAGTTATTCTAAGATGCAGCCCGAAACTGACAAGACATAAAGCTGAGATCAGTCTGATGGGCTTTAGTAGTTATAAAAAACTCAGTCCAGACAAAATGAAGAAGCCCATTGTAAAAAACACCATTCTGTTGAGTGGATAAAGATTGGAGACTCAAATCTAAGTTAGGGGAAGCTTATCAGCATAAAACCTTGAGCTGCTTCACATGGCAAACTGGACTGCACAGCCCCTTCATCACTTAGAGAAGTTTAACAGATATTCAGGGGCTGCAGAAATCTCAAAGAAGAATAAATCTGTCTTCATGAATGAAAACTCTGATTGATAAACAGGTTGTAATGGTTATCTAACTACAGCTTTTCTTTGAGGAAACCAAATCACTTCCATCTGGTCTCCACTCTCAAGTCTACCAAAAGTTCCAAAGCACATGATCACAACAACAAAAACAACAATACTTCTGGACTTTGTTTGATCTTGGGTGCAGCTAAGGAAACCCATGTTACTGATCACAGACAGCTTCTTTCAATCTTCTGCATGACATTCTAAAAGGAATATGAAAAGCAACCAGATCAGGTCACTTCTTGAAATGTTTAATGAATCCCTAAACCTAACACTCATCAGCAGATAACCATATTAAATGATCTCTAAGATTAAATAAATCAACTAAACTTATGATCAAGAGACTGACTTTGACATCAAGCCTTTGATGAAAATGCTCAATTGAAACAGTCAAGTTTGTATCTAAACTTATGGATCAGAGAAAACACCCCGAAAAAAATAAACCCTTCCATAACATGGAGGAACTCTATGGTGACATGGTGAGTTGAATGAACTCATCTCTGACCCAGATATTATAGCCTCTGTAACCAACAAAATTGGTTGATCCAGTAATGAGTCAGTGAGGAAGTATGTCCACTTGTGAAGAAATACGTTAATACTACCGAGTGTAGCAAGGAGGGGCTTGATATTTATTTGAGCTTCATTTGCATCATCAAAAGATTCTTTTAGCATGAGCTATATCCATTTCTTACTTAGATGTAACTTGGATAGCTAGACTACTTTGAAAAGGTCCCACTTTTGGCAGTGGATAAAACAAAAACAATCTGTAATGGCAGTACATAAGTGAAGATTACAATGATCATTATCACAATATGCTTCTTGAATAAATTCAAGGTTAATAGCATGTTATAGATCTTAGAAGATGTTGGTATTATTGTGGCTTGACCTCAAGTTTTTTAGCAATGCCATAGGTAACACTAATGGAGATGCTTAAAATCACATACTTAAATACAATATTCCATATACGCAAAATCACATTAGGCTTAATTAAATTAAACGTTTTGTAATGTATGCAGGAATTTCTCTAAGATAAGGGCCCAATACTGCTTATTTATAGTTTTATTAATAAATATGAAACTATGTTACATGCAACTATTGAAAGATCTTATTGTAAAACTGAAATAATGGACAACACAGCTACATTCCTACTTGAACACACACACACACACGAACACACACACACACACACACACACACACACACACACACACACACACACACACACACACACACACACACACACACACACACACACACACACACAGTGCCTTTGGATGAAAGAGATATGTTAAATCTGTATAACCAGATATGGCACAGTTCACATATGGAAATAAACAAAACCATAAGAGCTAACAGCTTAGAAACAATAAAAAATATAAAATGCAGTCCACTGTTAAAAAAAAAAAAAAAAAAATAGTACAAAACCTGAAAGATAAGGTTTGCTTAGTAGAGCTGTAGGACATGCTAGCAGCCATTCTCCTCTTCATAGACTCACCTTTGTAGACAAGCTGCAAAATAAATCTTTTTGCTTAGTAAAAATATTAGAAGACTTACTGTAATCAAATTCAGAAGTACGGGGAACAGTTTTAAAGCTTTTATAATCATTTTTGTCTGAATCCTTAGTCTTTCTTGTAGTTTTAAACTGAGAAAATATTTTTGGTGTATTGTATTAACCACATTAAAAACACAAAGACCAATATGTTGAAATCTCAACATCTCTTTTACCATTAGATTTACAACCTTCTAAAACACTTTACTCTAAAACATCTGATTCATTCCAATCAATTCTGAATTGTATTGCTATTTAAATTTCAAGGCTTTGACAAAGAAATGTATTAACAAATAAGTAAATAAAAGGACCAGCTTGCAATTGATTAAGTATACATGCCCTGAAAACTTCTTCTTCTGGCTTTTCCTGGTTAGGGGTCACCACAGCGGATCACCTGTCTGGTCATGATTAGCAGTGGAGTTTTACGGTGTCAAGTACCCAGCCTGGTACCCAACCTTCCACAGAAGGCACACACACATGCACATACTCATGCCTAGGGCCAATTTAGAGTGTCCAATCCACCTATAGCATGTCTTTGGGATGTGGGCGGAAACTGGAGCACCCGGAGGAAACCCATGCGATGACAGGAAGGACATGCAGACTCCACACAGAAGGCACCCCAGCTGAGGATTGAACCGGAGAACCTCTTGCTGTGAGGTGGCAACACTAACCGCTGTACCATTGTGGCCGCCCATGCATGCCCTGAAAACTTGATGAGGAATTAGTTAATGCAACAGTGAAAGGGTGAATTCACTCAGATCACTTCTTATAGTGCCAAAGTGTATAAGTATTATAAACTTATTAAAAGTACATAAGAGTTTCAAATAAAATAAAAGCATAAGCACACCATTAACATACAGAAAGCATCTTATCTCTCAACCTCTTAGCTCAAGAAATCTGAACAAAACTAAATATAATGGAGGAGCAAAGGCCCAACATCAGAGATAGATTTTAAATATTGCACTTATAAACTTAGAAAGTTGCTTGAATGAAACGTTTCGCATTAGCATGCTTGTCCTAAATGATATGAAGTCTGAAATGCAAATGTATGTCATTACTTAGGTGATTTCAGTATTCAGTGATTTGCCACGCAGCCACAAATTTTATGAGAAACTGACCTGATAAAAATATGAGGCAAAAAATCTGGACATTCTGTGAAAATTTGGAAGGTAAGAGGTCTGAAAATCATCACATTTCACACAACTGTTGAAGAAACAGGTGTACAGAATATTGAAAATAATTTAATTAAATAAGATTATCCCTGGTATTCAGAGAGTATCTCGCCACCAGGTTAAATTTGCTAACATGGATTGGACAAGCAGCCTGAAAACAAGAATCTCTAATTCAGAAACAGGTAAAGACATATAGAAGAACACTTCATTAACAACTAGTTACCATTGCCAGCACATGTATCGTGATAACGTAGGCATCCCAACTTGCACACTCCCAGACATTTCCACTCACACACACATAAGCGGGTGTCTACACACACACACACACACACACACACACACACATATACACACACACACACACACACACACACACACACACACACACATATACACACACTCTTGGCTTTCCATACTTACCTTTCACTGGGTGATGACTCAGACACGCACACATTCAAGCAGCTGCATACCCGTTCACTACAGACAGAGGCACACACACACACACACACACACACACACACACACACACACACACACACACACACACACACACACACACACACACACACCTTCCCATACTTGCCTTTCACTGGGTGATGACTCAGACACACACACATTCAAGCGGCTGCATGCCCTTTCACTATAGACAGACAGACAGACAGAGACACGCACACACTTGCCTTTCACTGGATGATGACTCAGACACACACACACACACACACACACACACACACACACACACACACACACACACGAACAGCTGCTTGCCTGTTCACTACAGACACACACACACACACACACACACACACACACACACACACACACACACACACACACACACACACACACACAGACACACACACACACACACACACACACACACACACACACACACATTTGAGCAGCTGCTTGCCTGTTCACTACACACACACACATACACACACACACATACACACACACACATACACACACACACACACACACACACACACACACACACACACACACTCGAGCAGCTGCTTGCCTGTTCACTCTACACACACACACACACACACACACACACACACACACACACACACACACACACACACACACACACACACACACACACAATACTTACCTGTAGTCACAGTACAAGCTACCCCTTTCCATAGGGGAAAATGGATGAGAGATGACTCTAGCACCTTAATCTGCTGTTGTCACCCATGGCTGATTTACATAAGCTACTCCACCAGACTGCTGCATTTGCAAGCAACTTTGACAGTGAGACCACTCTATGCACTACAGTCACTGTCAGTGGGAAACCGTGGCAAGACGATGGTCTCTGATTTATTTAGGCTTACCATGATGCAGAAACCTATAAAGCTTAAACATTGAGGTAAGACTTCCTGAATCCCAGGGCTTACTCTAAAAGCAGAAAAATCATAAAATTGTGTTGATCATTTTTCAGATATTAGCTCTTCATTTACATCAACATAAAACATAAAACCAGACTTTAAAATGATTTACTTTGATGAGGAAAATCCTTATTATAGGTTCATGGTTTCATAACAGGCTGTTAATCAGGCTGGTCTTTTGTAGACTAGCCTCAAGGTCCTATTTCATCAGTACCCCACAACTTGAATAATTATTACCTAATTTCAGCCCATTTTGATGAAGGTTTGAGAGGTGACAGATTAGTGGTGAATTTATTTCTTCCCATCCATCTGTCTACATTCAGCATGATGGGGAGGTTGGCGTGATGGTTAAGGTGCTTACCTTTGAAACACAAGGTGCAGGGTGGGAGGTTGGCATAATGATTAAGGTGCTTGCCTTTGAAACACAAGGTGCAGGGTTTGATTCTGTCATGGGGTAATTGGCTAGGCTTAAAATGGCCCGCAAGGGAAGTTAGCCTAGTACTAACCTATAAACCTATGAAGCGGGTCAGGGAGCTACTTTGCTTTACAAACAAGGGAAGTCTATTCCATTAAAGATGGACTCTTTGAGATATCTACCTCACTAACAGGCCTTATCTATGTTGCTGTGGAAGTTCAGTTCCTTTGAGTGGGTGTTTAGGGTGTTAGTTTTGCGGATGTGTTGAAGACTGAATAGGAGTACATACTGAGTTTTTTAAAAGAGGTCCCATTGAAAATTCTATGGGAAACAGAGACTAGAGAAAGTGCTTTAATTTAAGGCAGTCTGTGTACCACAAGGAAGACATGCCTTTGATTGTCTTAGTGAGGAAATGTTGCAGTTTTTTGAGTTGAGGCATATGTTTAGACACGTACATACTGAACAGAACATTATATTCTATTACGCCTGTAATGACAGAGGGAAATTGATAATTTCCATTGATCTAGAAGTTATACCCTGGTAGTCAATATGGCTAGATAAAAGGTTTTTCTAACAACAGTAGATACATGGTGATAAAGATTAATTGTCACTGTGTGAATGTGTCAATTTTCATAGGCTGTCAGGTATGTTGTAGATGCATACGTTATTATGTTTGCCAAAGGACAATGCTACAGTTCTCGTAATTTTAACTTAAGGCCATGGCATAGGCCCCAGTTGTATGTGTTAGACTCCACCTAGAGAATCTGGAAGTCAGCAGGATAGATTATGACACCACTGAGTGTGCAGTCATCTATAATGTTGGATAGCCCAAGCAATTCACATCAGAGAAGTAAATAGCAAAGAGAAGTCACCCATGGATGTATCTTTGAGGGACAACACTGGTAATCTCCCTTTTTAATAAATGCACATCCCCAGGACTGCTAGATTATGCTCCAGTTTGCTACAGTCACACAGAGGTTTGCATATCGTTTTCATAGAATGTTAACAGTGTTAGGTTCAATGAGGATGGACTCTACTTGTTTAGATCTTCCTCATGGATTATGTGTAATGTGTGGAGGTACGATAGTTGGCTCTGATGTGGCTCAGATTTTTATTGACAGTAAATGGAGGAGCAATTGTGCCTCTCATCTGTACAGCTTTTTTCAGAATGTCCATATTTTTGACTCCTATTTTTGGTCTTTTTTTTCTCATAAAATTGTGGTTTTCTGGCAAATCACTGGCAAATCATTGAGGGTTGAAGTCAGAAACTAATGACAGACATTTGAGTTTCAGACTTCATACTCTTCAGAAAATTCATGGCAATGCAAATCTTTTATTTTATCAACTTTCTAAATTTGTAAGAGCAATATTTAAAAAGTATCCCTATTTTTGAGGCTTTGTCTCCCCATTTTATAGCTTTGTCCAGATTTCTTGCTCTTAAGAGGTTCAGAGGTATGATTGTCATGCCTTATGAGTCTAGATTTAATTTTGCTTCGAAGAAACATGGACATGCCATTTTCAATCCTAGATCTGAAAGAGTGGTAGACATAGAAAGCCAGCACTGTTGGGTGCTATCAGTACACCGAAACTGTGTCACAGTAACTATGCAAATATCTGTGCTTTTCAGGGACAGAAAGTTCTCTAAGGAGTGAATCTTCTTATTTAGGCTTCTAACTTTGAGCAGTACTACATTTATATAATAAGAAGTTATGTACCTACCATAACGTTCCATGTTAGTTGTCTTCTCTCGCCTTCTTTCTTGCTTGATGGGTTCGGAGCCGATCCTCGGCTCCGACTCGGCACTTGCTAAGCTCGAGAGTCACTTTTACCAGCTCGAGGCAGCCCCATATCCCATGATGCAAGGCGGTAAGTACCCAGATCTCGTTTGATGACAAAGGGCAATAGCACCAAGCATAAACACTTCCCAAAGGAAGAAAGAAAAGCCTACAGGATGGAAGAAGGACCAGATCTGAATGGTCTTCAGCATAATAATTCCTTGTAGAAAAAGGTCTGTCCAGGCCTGGGGGAAGGAGGGAGGGTCGCAAGAAAGAAGGCGAGAGAAGACAACTAACATGGAAGCGTTATGGTAGGTACATAACTTCTTAATGTTAAGTTGTCAATCTCGCCTTCATTCTTGCTTGATGGGACCGTCCTAGCACCTCTATCCTGGGTGGCTCAATGGAACAGACTCTTGAGGACTGTAGAGCCAAAACTGGCTCTGTCCCTGGAGGCCAAGTCCAATTTGTAATGGGAAACAAAAGTATGAGGAGTGGCCCAAGTGGCCGCTGCACAAATAGTGTCTAAAGGAAGTCTAGCTTGAAAGGCTATAGAAGTAGCTAAGCTTCTAGTTGAATGTGCTTTAGGTTTTGAGCACAGCTGTTTTCCCCTGAGCCGATAAATTTCAGAGATGACAGAAGAAAGCCATCTGGATAAGGTCACTTTTGAGACAGGAAGGCCTTTCTTATTATCAGCATAGGAAACAAAGAGTTGATCGGATTTCCTAAATTGTTTAGTTCTGTCCAAATAATATCTGAGTTGGCGGTGAACATCAAGATAATGTAGTTTTTGTTCCGTTATCTGTTTGAATAGTTTGGAAAAAATACAGGGAGATCAATGGATTGATCCAAATTAGCCTTTGAGGGGACCTTAGGCAAAAAGGTCGGATTAGTTCTCAATGATACTCTGTCTTTGTGAAAGACCAAATAGGGGGGTCGAACCGATAGAGCATGAAGTTCAGACACCCTCCTGGCCGATGTAATAGCTACTAGGAATAAGGTTTTCCAAGAAAGAAATTTCAGGGAGCAAAAAACAGCTGGCTCGAAGGGGGGGAAGAATCAAGGATGTCAGCACTAAATTTAGATCCCATTGAGGAGGAGGATTCCTGACTGGAGGCTTCATCAGGAAAATTCCTTTCAAGAAGGCTCTACAAAGCCTGTGGGACATAATATTGTGATCTGCGAATCCGACATGAAAGTTCGAGATAGCAGCCAATTGAACTCTAACTGTGGAAGAAGAGGAGCCTGCATGAAAAATCTCCGCTAAGAAATCCAAAACTGCCTGAACTGGGGCAGTGAAGGGATCAATAGTCTTGGCTTTAGCCCAACACGAGAAACGTTTCCATTTGCTTGTATAAATCCTCCTGGTAGAGGATTTTAAAGAAGCTACTAGAATGTCTCTAACGGGGTTAGAGATCAAAGGAAGCCTGGCTAAGGAAGGAAGTGGAGCAACCATGCTGTGAGGTTGAGAGAAGGGATAGACCGGTGCAGCTGACCGGATTGGTGAATCAGAAGATCTGGCACTGGGTCCAGATGCCACGGCTGCACCAAAAGGTGACGATGGAGGAACGGAAACCAAATTTGTCGAGGCCAATAAGGAGCAATGAGAATCATTTTGGCTCTCAAAACGGTTGCTTTCTGGATAACTTGAGGGATCAGAGGAAAAGGAGGAAAGGCATAAAGAAATCCCTGGGGCCAATCCTGGGTCAGAGCGTCTCTGGGGGGGATGGCCTGGCAGAGGGAAGAGAGAGAAGAAGTCTGGGCATTTGCTGTTTTGGGGAGTAGCAAAAAGATCGCAACATGGGCGACCCCATTCCAGAAAAATCTCTTCCACTATAGATTGCTTGAGAGACCACTCGTGAGGCATGAGAATAGCTCTGCTCAATCTGTCCGCTAAAACGTTGGTTTTCCCAGGGATGTGCGTTGCTACCAGAAACCGATGAGAGGAGATCACCCATTGCCAAAGTCTGAGCGCTTCTCGACACAAGGGGTAGGACTTGGTTCCGCCCTGTTTGTTGATATACCAAACTACAGACATGTTGTCTGTGTGGACTGCAATTGTCCCTACAGGAAGAAAGTCGTTGAGGGCTTGCAACGTTAAAAGCACTGCTCTCATCTCTAGGACATTTATGTGCAGGTGGTACTCGAACGGTTGCCACGTCCCATGAACCATCCTGCCCTGATAATGCCCCCCCACCCAATCAGGGAGGCATCCGTGGTGAAAGTGGCTACCGGGGATGGGGGTACAAAGTGTCTGCCTTGGTGAATCTGGGGAGAAGTGATCCACCAAGCAAGATGATTTTTGCAAATCTGTGTCACCAGAATTTGGTGACGCATTGGAAGTTGTTGGTAAGACCACTGAGTGAACAACATCCACTGAAGAAGGCGCATGTAGAAGCGAGCCAGGGGAAGAAGAGTAATGGCTGCAGCCATGAGGCCTAATACCTTTAGAACCATTCTGGCCTGTACTTTCTTGTTGGTTAGAATGATCCTGACATGACTTTGAATGTCTGAAACTCTTTGGTTTGTAAGGGTAGCTGACATCCGAATAGCGTTTAAGTTTGCGCCTATGAAAGTAATAGACTGGCAGGGCGATAAGTATGACTTTTCGAAGTTGATCGAGATGCCCAAATGAGAACAAAGATTTATTGTGTAATCCCTGGCTTGAACAAGCTGATGCCTGGTGGTGGCTGAAAGGAGCCAGTCGTCGAGATACGGAAACACCTGGAATCCTCGACGTCTCAGGTGAGCCGTGACCACTGCCATGCATTTGGTGAACACTCTGGGGGCTGTAGTGAGACCAAAGGGCAGGGCTCTGAACTGGAAATGACTGGACCCCAGCCAAAGCGGAGAAATCTCCTGGAGCGTCTGTGAATTTTTATGTGATAGTGCATCCTGAAGATCTATTGAGCACATCCAGTTGTCCATCTGTAAGAAGGGCAGAATTGACTGAAGAGTGACCATTCGAATCTTGTCTTCCTCACAGACTTGTTGAGTCTGCTGAGATCAATATTGGTCTCCAGTCTTCCGTCTTTTGGGGACCAAAAGAACCTTGAGTAGATTCCGGGCTCTGAATGGTCTGTTGTAACTGGCTGAATGGCTCTTTTTTGCAGTAGTTTTAAGACTTCTAACTCTGCAATTTCCCTTAGACCGGGTGGTACATCTGGAAGGGAATTTGAGTGAGAGAAGGGACTTTCCTCGAAAGGAATTTTGTAACCCTCGGATATGATCGACTGTACCCATCTGTCTTGAGTGAGAGAACGCCAGGCTTCTGGGTACAGCGATAGTCTTCCCCCGACTGCCTCCAAGGATGGACAGTCGGGAAACATCTCAGGGATGCTGAAAGGGCTTGTCAGAGAGAGGCTCTCTGCTTCCCTGGTTTTGTGGACCCCCTCTGCCTCTAGAGCGTCTGTTGTTGTTACCCCCTCTGCCTCTAGGGGTAAACTGACCACGTGAATCCGGCGTGACTCCTTGGGATTTGCGGAACCACATTTTGCCACCCTTCTGACCTTTGGGGTAAGGTCTAGAAGGGGTGGAAAAACGGACTCCTGACAGAAAGAGTTTTGCCATCCTGCTCACACCTGGTCAACGTTTCCTTCACTTGAGGGCCAAACAAAGCTGACCCATCGAAGGGAGAGTTTGTGAAGGGCCTTAAAGGGATCTGCAAATTACATAGCCGCATCCAGGCTTGGCGTCTAAGAGCCACACCCGTACCTGCGGCCTACTCTCCATCAGCAGCATATGATATCAGCCGCATGGAGGAGTTTGCAATGGAGTTAAGGGTTCCTAGCTGCGAAGCAATTTTTCCTGAGCCCCTGCAGCTGTAGGATCCTGCACAACTTCACCTAGCTCCTTAAGGATATCCCTTTGGAGTCTGGTGAAGTGACATAGGTAGTTCAGCGAGCATAGCAAAGGTCGCTGAAGAAAACATCCGCTTACCATATCTATCCATGGTCCTAGAGTCCTTATTAGGAGGATGGACAGGTGCGGAAGGATCTGCAAGTTCCTTCTTGGTGGCAGCCGCCACCACCATGGCATCAGCGGGGACACCTTTTGTGAGGAATTGCTTATCCGGCGGGCAGTAATAAATTTAGAAGGCCTCCTAGGGACTGGCTCTACAGAGTCAGGAGCAGCCCACGCCTTCGAGCAATAACCTGCATAAGGGGTCGAAGGCGGAGACACCCAGGAGGTGGAGGGCCGAGATCCAAACGCCTCCAGGTATACTGACTCATCCTCAGAGGGATTATTGGTGGGCCAGTTTCCCTCTGTCTAAGGAGTTCTAGGATGTCTGAAAATGAGACATCCTCAGAGGATCTTGGGGATCCCTCTGACTCATCAAAGTCAGTATCTGAAGTGATAGACTCGGGAGTCTCGTGTTTCCTCTTACAGGTCCTCTTCCGCGGAGGATCTCCCGACAAATCAGGAGAATCCTCGGAAGAGGGGATATTCCCAGTGGGGAAACCTGAGGCGGAGGATCTCTGGGTCCTGGAGCAAGAGAAGTGGCAGAGATGTCAACAGGCACCATAGAGGAGGAGCTAAGGGAACAGACTGCTGGCTGAGACCAGTGGCCAGCACACTCTTCATCACCTCGAAGGCTCCCCTCCCAGGGAGGTCCGAGAACCCGCTCAAGAACTAGGAACTCCAGGACCCACCGAAAGGAAGGCTCCGAGGCAGATGTCGGAGCCGAGCTCACCAGGCCGAGGCTCCAAGGGAAGAGTGGGCTCGGACAAGGGTCCGATGCCACTCACCCCTCGGAGGAGACCAGGAAGCCCGGCCACTGAATCCCTCTAAGGAAGGTCTCAAGAGGAGATAAGAGTAGAGGCTGAAGGACCAGAAGGCGGTATCTGTCCCTCAGCCGTAGCAGAAACCATTCCCGAAGACTCCAACTCCAAACTCTGGGGTAGAGTCGAAGGAGGAACTGCAATGGGGTGTGGACTAATAGTCGTCTGCTGAGACGGACTATGTAGCATTTGGGCCAGTGCCTGTGACTTTAGTAATCTACTGACCACTCTCTCCAAATCATGGTCAGAAAGCCTGGATGACCTTGAAGATCGGCTCCGATGGCTCCGTTCGAGAGGAGAGCCGGAGCCAAAAGTATCGGCTCCAAGGAAGGGGACCTAGACCTCTTCCTCGAAGGAGCCATCGGAGCCGATGAAACCACAGAAACTGTCGGAGCCGACAACTTATCGGCACCGACAGGTAGCTTCGATGCATCGGCTCCAGCCGGAGCCGATACGGCCATAAAAGTAAGGGTGTCAGAGCCGATCAGAGCCGACACCGATGCCTGGGCCACATGGTGGTCGGAACCGATCGGAGCCGACACCAAAGTGGTCGAACCAGAATCGACACCGATAGCCATCGGTGCCGAAGGTTTGGGTAACCCAGAATCGGCTCCAGCCGGAGCCGATCTCGACTCTGAATGAGTCGGAGCCGAGGCCACAGGCTTGGACACAGAAGCCTGGGCCTTGGAAGACTTAGAAGTCTTAGATGGGGCCGACTTAGCCGGAGAGCCCTCCGGCTTAAGAAGACCCCTCAAAATCAATTTATTTCTTCTTTCCTGCAGGACTCTCTGGCTAAAAGAATGACATATAGCACAGGAGTCCTGCAGGTGAAGAGGCCCCAGGCAGTAAAGGCAAGAAGTGTGACCGTCTGTCAGAGACATCTTCTGACAGCACGAGTCGCACTTCTTAAAGCCTGAGACCCTTTCCTTAGACATGGTGAAAAAAACACACACAACACCAGTCCAAGAAATTAAATTAAATATACCAAAAAGGTATCCATAACAGACACACACACACACCCTAACAAGGGGGGGGGATGGGATGTTATAAGTCTGACTGAAAGTTATAAGGAGACAGGGAAAATTTCTGTCAGAAAGGGACTAAAACTATGTTAAAACTAATAAACTTAAGGTTTTTTGAAGAAAGGGGCTAAAATAGTAATGTAAAATTTCACTTACCAGGAGCTGGTAAAAGGAGGACCTCATCAGCGAAGTGGCAAACGAGATCTGGGTACTTACCGCCTTGCATCATGGGATATGGGGCTGCCTCGAGCTGGTAAAAGTGACTCTCGAGCTTAGCAAGTGCCGAGTCGGAGCCGAGGATCGGCTCCGAACCCATCAAGCAAGAATGAAGGCGAGATTGACAACTTAACATCCTTGGTTTTGTTTGACTATGTTGGCTGTTGAAGTAGACTAATTTTGCACACTATAAATGTCTAGCTCTTTGAGTGGCCATGGTGGTGCAGCGGTTAGCATTGCCACCTCACAGCAAGAGGTTCTCCGGTTCGATTCTCTGCTGGGGTGCCTTCTGTGTGGAGTCTGCATGTCCTTCCTGTGGTCATCTGGGTTTCCTCCGGGTGCTCCGGTTTCCTCCCACATCCCAAAGACATGCAGTAAGTGGATTGGACACTCTAAATTGGCCCTAGGTGTGAGTGTGTGCCTTCTGTGGAAGGTTGGGCACCAGGCTGGCAACTTGACACTGTAAAACTCCACAGCCAATCATGAGTTGACAGATGATCTGCTGTGGCGACCCCTAACTGGGAACAGCTGAAAGAAGAAGATAAATGTCTAGCTCTTCCAGGTAATATGCATGTTGGTTTTTAGAAAAATAGCTTTGACTTTCTTTACAGTTTTTTGTACAAAGTCTTTATGGTACAGAAATTGATCCAGCTTGAAATGAAGTTTAGTAATTTAAACATTGACCAGGCAAGATTCTGGCTTTGCAATCTTTTAACTTGGGAAACATTCAAGGTGCTGGCTTACATCTCACTATTCTAATTACTGATGGGAAATTATCTTGACAAGAGAACAGTATATATCATAAACTTGTAAGAGCTGTGTAATTTTGCAAAGTATCAAAAGACAAACTGTGCTGGTCTGGCAGTTTCAGTATATGATGCCGCTATACTTTGCTTGAAGTACTTATAAATCACAATGGTTCCTGCAGGTTTGGAACTCATAGCTGAGACATTGGTGAAGATTATAAAATACCATACTAGAGTGGTCTTTAGACTTGGTGTAAATTACTGTTGTATTATGTGTTTTCTACACTAACTGCAATGGTGCTGGGGACTGCTGAGATGCCTATGCATACAAATAACCTTAAATTAAATCAGGCCAACCTTCTGATGAACCTGATACAACAACAAGTGTCTTTTTGGATGAGGTACACTGGTAGATCACTGAGGGTCACTGTGATTTAGGGAGCCCTGCTAGTCCCTTTGTGGATGAGGGAGCACTGAGTGCCTCTGTGGATGATAGAGCACTGCTAATGGCTCTGTGGATGAAAGAGCACTGTTTGTGCCTCTTTGGATGAAGGAAGACTGCTTGTTACTGTGCTGATGAAGTAACAATGCTAGTGTCTTTTTGGGTGAAATAGCTCTGAGAGCCTCTGTGGATGAGGGAGCACTGAGTGCTTCTGTGGGCAATGGAGCACTGCTAAGGGCTCTGTGGATGAAAGAGCACTGCTAGTTCCTATGTGGATGAGGGAGCATCACTAGTTCCTTTGTTGATGAGGGAGCACAGCTAGCACTGCCGCAGGTTTGGAATTACTGCTAGGTCTTTTGGGATGATGGAGAACTGAATGTCTCTGTAGATGAGGGGGCACTGCTATTGCCTCTGTGGATGAAGGAGCACAGCTGATGCCTCTGTGGATAATGGAGCACTGCTAATGACTCTTTGGATAAAGGAGCACTGCTGGTGCCTCTGTGGATAATGGAGCACTGCTAATGACTCTTTGGATGAAGGAGCACTGCTGGTGCCTCTGTGGATAGTGGAGCACTGCTGGTGCCTCTGTGGATAATGGAGCACTGCTAATGACTCTTTGGATGAAGGAGCACTGCTGGTGCCTCTGTGGATAATGGAGCACTGCTGGTGCCTCTGTGGATAATGGAGCACTGCTGGTGCCCCTGTGGATAATGGAGCACTGCTGGTGCCTCTGTGGATGAGGGAGCATCATTAGTTCCTTTGTTGATGAGGGAGCACAGCTAGCACCTCTGCAGATGAGTGAGTACTGAGTGGCTCTGTGGATGAGGGAGCATTGGAAGATGTAGTAAGTTTGATTAACCAGCCATGTTAAACATACTTTTTTTTTTTTTGCCAAACAATTGCATGACTTACCTATCCTCTAGACCTAATCATGTGATCTGTGCATTTCACTGAAATATTTTTCATTGAATAATTGCAGTGTTATTTTTATTGCCTGTTGAACTCATCAGGCTTCTCTAATAATGAAATAAGAGCTTTGGATCTTATATGTACTTTTGTGTGACCTTGGAATTTAGTGTATGAAAGTTATGAGTACTGTGAGTTTTGCAAAACAGGGGCCTCCTTATAAGCATTTTTATTAGTGTAAGCTTAGAGAGTCGAAGAGTAACTGTGATTACAAGAGTTGTTCATTTGTAAGGTTAACATTGAGTGGACTTGGAGCTGTGCCCTTACATTGTTAGATATGTATTGCTTGCAGTTTATATTCTGTAAAAGGCATTGTTCCAACATAGTATCACTCAGACTTTGTACTTCTTGCCATGCACAATATAACTGATAATTATGAAATGTCATTAAATGAGTGCATATGTTTCTTGGAGAATCATTTTATGTACTTACATTTTTGTGGTATACTTGTGTTCATATCTTTATTTTTTTCCCAATGAAATGCATATCAGTGCTTGTTTAATTCTATGTTTAGATATAAAGTCCTGAAAACTCTTCTATCAGGGTTAATTATATTACCAGATTACAGCTGTCCTTTAACACGATGCAATGTTTTTAATGCCCCTCTTGCTGCCAGGCATAACAGTGATTCTTGGGCACTTCAATTAAACTAAAACACTTCAAAAATGTAACTTTACTCATAGGAGAAAGTGTTATCCATGCAAACAGCAGTGGATGAAGCTTGCCAGCCATTAATACCTTATTAAAGTTTTCTCCCAGAGAACTGTATTTAAGGCTAATGGCTGTAGATAAAAATTTCAAATCACTTGATATTTTTCAAGCTATTCCATATCTAGGAACAAGCATGCTCCAATGAGTCAATGTACTGGTAAGTGCACAGGCCCATAGTCTCGTACGAGGCTAGCTAGAAGCCTACTGCTTCACAATCTTGGGTCATAAAGACACCTTTCCTTTGATCAGTCTGACTTTTAAAAGTAGTTAGAGTAGTAGCTTAATGTATCCCCAGTTAAACAAAGTTCCAAAGATATCCATCTCTGCCCCCAAAACTATTATCATTATACATATTCTGATACCGTTTATAAATATAAAATGTTTGCTATTCCATGTGCCTGTCTCATGTGAGTTAAAGGTAATTCCTAATAAGGTTGCTAAATATTCTTTGAACACTAAAACATCCTGATTAACACTCCTTTGCAATCTTTAAGGTGATAGTAAAAAACTGCTAGTATTTTTAACCTGTGTAGTCTAGTATATATCTTTGTATAAGGGTTATAGAGGTTAAACAGTTAAGTAACATTAATATGAATGAGCAGGAATCACAGAATTTGTTAGAATGGTCACAAATATGTCACTTTTGAATTTTTGTGAACATTGTGAAGAAATATACTTGGAAACCAAATTCCTTTAAAAAGTATACTATTAGGGGAATGGAGTACCAAGCATAACATTAAAAAGCATCCTGCGAGAGATCATATTAAACGATGCAGCAGGAAGTCGACTGGAGTATTTAGAAGTATATGAATATTCAGTAGAAGAAACAACAAGAATGTATGTTCAGGCTAGTGGTAAGACTGCCATTTGAAGTACTGCATCCAGTTCTGGATGAGGCACCTCCGCCACGTCATAAGAGAAAAGCAATGAAAGTGGTGCTGGATGCACACAATAGACCATATAGGGTGATACACATGAGCCTGTTATGTATGCTCCTATCTATATGAGGGAGAGGTATTGAAACTGGGATGTACTTCAAGGGAAACAGCAGAGTCTTTCTGAGGAAGGACTAAATAACAAATTACGCAATTTGTATCTAGATGTTAAATGGCATTAGAGGCAGCAGGAAGAAGTGTTTTTCAATGATGTAATTATGCGTAGGTAAAACCAGTTTGTCTGATTAATATCCGCAATCTAAGTCAATCCAATAAATGTAAGCGTTAATGAACCAGCTAAATTCCTGGTTCAAAGCAATGTAATTGATGTGGGTTACAATGATCTGCAGTATTTATATTACAAAGAGAAAGGGCCACTCAGTGTGTCTTAAAAGTCCTTATTTGTCATCATTGTGTGTGTTCTTACCTTTCTTCATCCCTGTTAGGGTTGTTAGAGACTTGCACCACCATAATGCAAAGATGCTTTTTTAGCTTTTTAAAAAATGATTTTAACTTGTTTTGTTTTTTTCTTCAGTGGCCCAGCAATTTCAGAAACCATTGCCCATTAAAAAAAAAATAAATTACAAAACCAGAGCATAGTCAACATATGTCTTCATACATGCAGAATCTGCCACCAACAGAAAAAATATTATTTAATATAATTGTTAGAATGTTTTTTTTTTTTTAATATCAAACCATCAATTTTGCCACAAAGGCTCCAAGTGTGGATTGTGGTTCAGGGTTTGATTCCCTCAGACTCCATTGTCTAACTATATGACTGATCAAGTCACTTAACCAGTCAGCGCTCCCTAGCTGAGCTTGAAAAAGGTATATGGTGATCAGTGCTCCATGCTGGTAAATAAATGAATTAACATAAAATAAAATGAAGAACTTGCAGTCACAATGTAGCATGCCTGAGAGTCATTAACAGAACTATAAAAAGATACTTTGTGTACACTTTCTAAATGTCCCTATTACAATGCTTGTACTGTCTATGCAATCAGAAAGGTTATACTAGTGTACACTTTATGGTAACCTTTATGAATCTGGCATAAAATGTTTACATTTTAGAAGTACAATTTGGTGGTTCCAATTCATGCAATGATTAGTTTACTTGTAGTGCTTGTTGTGTTGCTGCTGTATATTTTGGATTAAATGGATTTTATCAGAAAAATACTGATTTCTAGCATTAGGACTTAGAATATGGCACCTAAAACTAACTAAATAAATAAAGTGCAGATCCTGGAGTTTTGTGTGTGTGTGTGCATGTATCTGTCTCCATGACTGTTCATGTCTGCTTCCTTCTGTATGTATTTGCATGTGTAGGTATGAGTGTAACCATATATGGGAACATGAGCGTATGCATGTACGTGCACATGTTCAAGCCTGTGCATTTCTGCAAGCAATTGTGTGTCCATACATATGCAGGTGGGTGTGTGTGTGTGTGTGTGTGTGTTTGTGTGTGTATGTATATGTTTGTGCATGTGTGCTTGTGTATATGTATGTATATGTATATATATATATATATATATATATATATATATATATATGTGTGTGTGTGTGGACATCTGTGTGTATGTGCATGTGTGTACATGTGTGTGTGTGCATGTGTGTGTGCGTGCATGTGTGCCAGTAAGCCATCAAGTATAGAAGAATTCCTAGGGAGGGGCAGGTTGTAAACCTGAGGCAAAGAAGGTGCAATAACTGCCTTGCTGATCAGTGAGCCGTACTTGAATAGTGGCAGTGACAGAACCATCTTTGATTCTTACATGCTAATTAAGTACTGGGGAAGTTTTGTTTAGGTGATGGATTCCTTTCATCTTTCTCTCATCTTAGTCATTTTCACATTTGCTCTGCAGCTGTCTTACAACAGCTGCACCTGTCATCATTGCTTCAAGGCATAAGCACCTGTGGTTGTAAACACATTCAATGTATAGATGAATTCAGCAAAAAGCCAAGGAACATCGCTGATGCCATAAATTGGAGGTTATCCTAATTTATTTATTTATATGTTTTATTGACCAGGTAAGTGAGCATGTCCATGGACCCTTTTCAGTCACAACCTAGGCCAGATTAAAATACAGACCTGGCAGTTGGTGCAGAGAATTAAGGCTGTGAGCTGTAGTTCCTATGGTACAGGGCTTGGTTCTTTCAGCCTTCATTTTTTATACTGTGTGACCTTCAGCATGTCACTTAACCAGACAGTACTTGGGGAGACTGGGAACTTGGACTGGGATCTTTAAAGGTCCCCTGGATTGCAAGCCTAATAACTACCTATTAACCTAAATACAAATCATTGAGCAGCACAGTAATGTAAACATGTAAACAATGCACAAGTTACACATAAGTACCTACTTTTAAGTAGATGAAATAAGTAAGGAACATTGTTTAAGTGATATAAACATGCAGCATTAACATGCACATTTTACAGTTGATATGTTTGAATGTTGCAAGCAGCTGAAAATATAATCCAAAGAATGAGGGAGAAACATATAGCAACATATTACAATTTAGCTGCAACATATTATAATTTAGCTAACTAGCTAAGTATCAAATATGTTTTATGAAGATGGATTTAATAGACTCTTCAGCCTTGCATGTAAAGTCCTCGTGTGCAACATTTACGAACTTTGAGTTCTAGTCTTTAAAGTGGCACTATGTGGCATCAGCCTAATGTAGTATTTTACAATGTGGCACACCAGGCTGTCCTTAATATGTTCTACTCACTAAAATCATAAAGAATGTGGAGATTATGGGCAAAGTTCCATAGTTATATGAATATTATAGTAAACATTTACACTATCCTCTAAGATCTACTCACACTGTAGCTAAAAGGTCTTTGTACTTCCATTCAACTCTTTATGCAGCACCAGCTGTCATCTACTGGCAGCTTCCGTAAATTGTATACCATTACATACAATATAGGGAGAAGCCTGCAGATTAACCAGTAAGTACAGAAATGTGAACACAGATGATACATAGAGATGCAGGCAACAGCACTCCAGAAGTTTGTGATGGTCTAATGAAGGATAAAAGTTATGTAGTTAACATGATCTGGGAACAAGAACAAAATCAGTACAGGATGTAAACAAATAATAAGGAAGAGTTGTGAAAACATCTTAGGAAGTGCATGTCAACAAGCATATGCTTCTAAGTGAGACTTCAGACCACAAGAAAGTCAATGTACTCACTTAAGGTAATTTTGCTTGAAGAGGTCATTGGGATTTAAAACTTGCTCTCCAAACTGACAACCCTACTCTCACAGTTTCTATACATATGTAGAATTCAAAATGTTTACACTTTTGCTCTGTTGTTCACATCTACTTTGCTTTATTCTAAACTTTTGAAATGTAGCTTTTTAAAGATAGAAATTACTGTAATTTGAAATGCCATGTGTGTTATATGCAGGAAGAAGGCACAAGTGTATTTTAAATAGAAAGTAGTTCTGCTTTTTGTTGTCTGCCATGTAGCTGCAAAGACTAATTTCTCATTCTTGCTGTGAATTTCAAGAGCACATGTTAAACTGAAAACCTCATATGGACTTTCTGGACTTGCCCTGCTTTAGCTACTTTAGCTGTTTGCCTAAATTTTTGTTCAACACACTACCCACCCCACCCCTCACGCTCACAGTTTTAGTTGTTAAGTTGCCAGTTTGAGAGATACCTTTTGTAACCAACCACATTGAAACAGTGATTACATTTCAGGAAAAACCTTTATTGTTGAATCAATATTTGTTTCTCTTGGGCCTCTGCTGAAAAAGGACATTTTCTCTAGTTGGACTTTCTAGGTAAACAAATGTGAAATAAATTTGTTAAATGGACAGTTGGACTGGTTCAAAGATTGCTTCAGCCAACAAGGCAATAATGAATTACATGGAATCAAACTGCAGAACTACAATTTTAAGGAAAGAATAAATGCATAAAAAAAATGAAAAGAAACAAAGCATATTGTGATGATATGTACTTAATTACATTATAACAAATTACATAGACTCAAGCTACGCAACTATAATAATACAGGAAGTTCATATAGTATAGAAAATCAAAGCATAATGTGCCCGATTAAATAATTTAACAGTATAGTGAGGGGAATGTAGCAACTGCTTCAGAAATCTGTGATATGTTGTATTAATGTTGTGCATCAAGTTTAGTGTTGCTGGTGGTCTGTTAGTCTCCATTCATTGTACAAAACTTAATAAAAAGGAAGGATTGACAAACTGTCTGTGCTCTAGAGTTAGGAGACCTGCAACTTATTCAAAGGAGATCAGGTAAGGATAAGGTAATCCTTTAATTCTGCAGAAACAAAATCTATGTTGTGGTCAACAGTGAGCTAGAAAATATCAATTCCTGAATGTCAGCTATTATCCTTAATAAAAAGACTGACATAGCTCTGGTCATTAACAGTCTTAAGTTTAGTATTATATTGACTTTTACGCAGCAAGCTTCATTATGACTATGCCACTGAAAGTACAGAAAATGCCACATTAGTTATAGTGTTAAAAATCAGACAGTCAGTATTATTCAGTCAAGTCAGGCATGTAGCATTTACCAATAATATACATGCCTAGTGTTACTAACGCTAACAAACTTCAGTGTCCTCCATCCAAATAAAATATTTAATTTACTCTGTGTTTGACTTTATCTAATGAATAATTGTATTCTGTTCCATATTAGAAAAATTCATGAAAAGAGCTGCCTTGGTCTTTTCATACATCATGTTACTAGAATTTTAAGTAAAACATGTGTCTTTAGTGAATCCTGAATCATATGTTGCAGTTCTATATTATAAATGTTAGCTGTGCAAGAAAAGAGTTATAGATTTAAATGCTATCTGTATAATCTCTCCAAATAATAATAATAAAAAAATACTCATTTGTTAACTGGGTAGTCTCACCATCCTTTTCAGGGGTGACCTGGGAGCAATGTTTGGTTAATTGACTTGCTCAGGGTCACAAAGTGAGTAAATGAGTGCTCAGAACATCAAACCCTGTACCACAGGAATGACAGGTGAACTCACAGCCTTAACCCTCTGTGCCAACTGCCAAATCTTCCATATATGAATGCAAACATGCCAGTGACAGTTTAGTCTTTCTCTACAGTCAGTTGGAACTTGTCTAATCCTTGATAAAATCATAAGCCTCCTCAACCTTCCATACAGAATTAATAATTACATGGGAGGACAGAGGTTTGGAATGGCAACATAATGCATAGGTTTCTAGTTCCTCACCTTGGGATAACTGAGTAGAGTTTAGAAATGTAAAAAAATTGTGGCAGAAAATAAAAAAAGTAAAGCAAATGTGACTGCTGAGGATTGGTATGCAGAATGTTAGGCTCGACTTAACAAGTCAGCATGTGTGAAGTTAGGCAGGAGGTTGAGGTGTCACTTTGAATAACTGCCAGTCTTGTCTGCTGGTGGAACAGCTTGTACCAGGCACACCAGGAAGTAGATGCTATGAAGTTAGTCTGCACAGAGGTAGGCGACTGTGTAGAGGGGAAGGAGAATAAAATGAAGGGGTGAGAGACTGATACTCCTGCATTAAATCATGTGATAAAGGCACTATAACTACAAATAAAAACATTTTGCACCAGTCGTTGATGCTTGAAAAGAGTGCTGCTCTCAACACATGCAGCATACTTTACTTCTGTATTTTATATGGGGTTACATGTACTGGAAGCACATATAAATATATCAGAGATTCTTTCTTCATTATTTAGCACCAATCTCATTGGCAGTTGTTTAATTTAATTTTGCATAATCTGTGATAGTATTTCTGTTTTTTAACCTATTTTAGCTGTTTCTTTGTTATGTCAAACAGGTTATTTGCAAATATTTTTTTCCAAAATGTACTGATTACTTCTGTTTTGGGTTATATTATTGCTGTTTTTTTACCAAGTTCCATATGAAACTTTTTAGATCATCACTAAATTGATCTGCTGTATTTTTTTCTTTACATTTCTATGTATATCTGTGATGATATAAGGTATTGCCAAGAGAACTAAGGTGGATGCATAACATATGCCGGCATAGCCAGCTGGAGTTTTGTAAAGAATTATATGTAATTTCTATATCAAACTGATTTGAGCAGGTGCTTGTGTTAAAAATTTATTTGTAAAGCTCCTTGTGTTAAAAATGTACCAACAGTGAGTTCTGCTGGACAGAAAAGAAATGCACCTATATGTCAGGCTGTATTGTAGTTGTTGAAATTGAATATATTGCAACAGAGGATACTGGAAGGGAAGTGGTTAATCTCAAGCCAGCTAACTTTGAAAAATATTCTGAAATTAAATTACCTGGCTTAGGCCATAAAGATGGTATTTTGCAGTTCTGATTGCAAACAGAGACAAAATGTCTGTGAAAACCAGGACTAGGAATCCTACTGTATTGTCCTTGGGGTGAAATAATTGCTACCCTGGAAGGGTGGAAGCTTTTGAAATGATTTTATAGCATTCAGTTGGTATAACACATCTTAGCAAAGCTGTGTATGTGTGTGTGTGTGTGTGTGTGTGTGTGTGTGTGTGTGTGTGTGTGTGTGTGTGTGTGTGTGTGTGTGTGTGTATTATGATACATAAGTGTTAGATTCTGGTTCAGTTTGTAGTAAATGGGGTAGTATGGGAACTAGAAGTCATATGACTAGATGTATGTGATCTTATTCTGTGATACAGCACTGAAATTATATTTTAATACTAGATGAGACAGAAGTCTCAGAGCAGTCTGTTTTTAAAACCTGATAAAGAAGGCCCACTCACCCACTTCATCTTGCCTTGCTCTAGTAAGTGAACTAGCGGACAGCAGTTCATTAGCTCCATCAGGAAAATACAGTGAGATTAGTTAAGTATTGTTTTTCTGTATCTGTGTGAATCTATCCATCTGTGTTGTTTTTAATATTTCCTGTGTTGAAATTCTGGTGTTTATTGTAAATATATATTTAATATTTTCATGTTCTTTTATTATTTGTTATTAAACATATTTAAACATTTCATTGTCTCTCTTCTTTAAGAGAATATTTTAACCTTTGAGAGTACTTATTTTTATTTGATTACACTCCTGAAAGCCTTGCTGCATTGTTCAAACACTACCATTTGTATTAGTATTAATTTTACTCAGTATAACTGGGTACCCTTGTAAGGGCTTGTTTTGGAGTGTTCTGGTGGCAGTATCAACCTCATAGTCTGGGCAGAGGGAGCATAGCTGGCAAATCTGTGCCAGTATTTCTCGTGTGTGTGTGTGTGTGTGTGTGTGTGTGTGTGTGTGTGTGTGTGTGTGTGTGTGTGTGTGTGTGTGCAAATCAAATCTGAAAGTGTGTGTATCAGCTACTTGGAGCAGGGACACAGAAAACTTATTTCACAGAGAGGGTGGTGAAAGACTTGGTTTGGAACACTCGGTTAAGGACTCAACTCTACAGCTGTGTCAGTGGGGAGTCTTATTTGGGGCCTGGCAAGAGAGAGAGAGGGAAACCCAGCCCCAAGACTGTGTGTGTTCCCTGTGTGCTCTTAAGGGAAATTGTGTGTGGTGCAGAGAGATGCATCTGGAAAATTGTGTGCATCTATGTTTGTTCCAGGTGAATGTTTTTCATCAATGTCAGTGGTGAGGCCTGAGACTCTTTGATTACTGGCCCAGAGGAGGACATCATAATATCTTCTAAATGTTTTCTGCTTATTTTGTGAATTTTATTATCGTGTTTAAAATGACATAGCTACCATGTTTAGCTTTCTAAGAATTTTCAAAGATTCAGTCCCTTTTTATATTCTTCTGGTAATGGTACATTTAACTATTTTCTCTTATTCATCCTTCCATGTTTGTATTTTGTTTCTTTTCCTTCATTACTCTTTAATTTTCTCTGGACTGTCTATATTTTAAAAACAAAGAAAACTGCAAACAGTAATTCACAAACTGGACCTTAGTAAAGGGCAATGAAGAAGTTTTTGATAGTAAAGAGAACAAGTGCTTAAAATTTTTTTGTGGTGATTTATCATTCATTGTCCTTTACTAAGGTCTGCTTTTTGAAGTACTGTTTGCAGTACTCTTTACTTTGCTGTTAATTTATTTGCCATTAGCTTAGCTGCACAATAAAATATTCTATTAATTTCTGTTAGGCCATGTGGGTTTACTTTATTTATCATACAGATTTTTGTTGTCTCACTCTGCCATTTATATTAACATATATATATATATATATATATATGTGTGTGTGTGTGTGTGTGTATAATTTTTATTAAGTCAGTCAGACCTTTCTTTGTAGTGCTTCTTTTTGGCCGAACATTTCCTCATGGAGCTGTGTTTTTGATATTTCCCCTATGCATAATCTTGACTGGGCTTTCAAACAGTTCCTCAGATGAAGATTTGAAGTTTTATTTTTTTAGGTGTACTTGTGATAATAGTGTTGAGCTGAAGTTGTTTTGTTTTAGGTGTAACATTAATGATCTGAAGTTGTTTTTTCAGGTGTACCTTTAATAATAGTGTTGAGCTGAAGTTTTTTTTTTTTAGGTATATCTGTAATAATAGTGTTGAGTTGAAGTTGTTTTCAGGTGTACCTTTAATAATAGTGTTGAGCTGAAGTTTTTTTTTTTTTTTAGGTATACCTGTAATAATAGTGTTGAGTTGAAGTTGTTTTCAGGTGTACCTTTAATAATAGTGTTGAGCTGAAGTTTTTTTTTTTTTTAGGTATACCTGTAATAATAGTGTTGAGTTGAAGTTGTTTTTAGGTGTACCTGTAATGATAGTATTGAGCTGATTTTTTTTTTTCTTTTTTAAGGTGTACCTTTATTAATAATGTTGAGCTGAAGTTGTCTTGTTTTAGGTGTAACTTTAATGATCTGAAGTTGTTTTTTCAGGTGTACTTTTAATGATAGTGTTGAGCTGAAGTTTTTTTTTTTTTAGGTATACCTGTAATAATAGTGTTGAGTTGAAGTTGTTTTTAGGTGTACCTGTAATGATAGTATTGAGCTGATTTTTTTTTTTCTTTTTTAAGGTGTACCTTTATTAATAATGTTGAGCTGAAGTTGTCTTGTTTTAGGTGTAACTTTAATGATCTGAAGTTGTTTTTTCAGGTGTACTTTTAATGATAGTGTTGAGCTGAAGTTTTTTTTTTTTTAGGTATACCTGTAATAATAGTGTTGAGTTGAAGTTGTTTTTAGGTGTACCTGTAATGATAGTATTGAGCTGATTTTTTTTTTTTTTTAGGTATACCTGTAATAATAGTGTTGGGTTGAAGTTGTTTTTAGGTGTACCTGTAATGATAGTATTGAGCTGATTTTTTTCTTTTTTAAGGTGTACCTTTATTAATAATGTTGAGCTGAAGTTGTTTTGTTTTAGGTCTAGCTTTAATAATAGTGTTGAACTAAAGTTTTTGCTTAGGTGTGCCTTTAATAATAATGTTGAGCTGAAGTTGTTTTGTTTTAGGTATACCTGCAACCATAGTGTTGAGCTGAAGTTGTTTTGTTTTAGGTATGCCTGTAATCATAGTGTTGAGCTTTGGCTCTTGTTGCATTTCATCAGTGTTTATTGAATCACCTTGCTAGGGTGTTGTTTGTGGCTGAGGTTGAACAATGAAATATCTAGTTCTCACTTGGACTTTCAACTTAATGTGTTGACCCTCTAAACTAATGAACTGGTTATCTTTCAATACACCAACTGTTATGGTATTACTCTTCTCTTTATAAAATTGGCCATTTTGGGAATGTTTCAGTAGCTTCCACTATGAGTGGACAAAAGTGAATGCACTGAGTATCGGAATCCCTGAATTACATTCACTGACAAAAAATACCAAAAACAGTTATTTAAGTGTTTTTAGCAGGGGGCAAGCTCTCCATACCCCTGAACCTATATGTAATAACTCCACCGTTACACTGACTTGTAGAAGGGGGGATACCCCCCAAAAACGGCATCACTGCCTGAACAAATCACCATCAATGATCTCCTATGGAGGAAATCTGTTCATCAGTGGTTTGAACCTTGGGCAGTTTAAGCTTCAGCATTCAGCTTTGGTCCACCAGGAAGATAACTATTTCAGTACATACAAATGTACTTCATTCTAAATGATTGTGGTCATGATAGTACAGATTTCTACATGCATGCTCTACCATATCAAGTCCCGCTCTTCGTTTCCCGTCCTGTGCTGCTGCTGCTTTCATTTTTTATTTGAATTCCAGCTTTCATTTTTCTCTTGTAACACTATCAGTTGCATCTTTATGTAGATGAAATAATTTTCTTTAGCTATTGGTTTGTTTTAATTTGCTGTTTTAGGGAGCTTTAATTATTATTATTAAATTTTGGACAATGTTTTTTATGTAAGGGTTCCACTCTTCAGCTTGTTATGTTTCTGTATAACATCTTCTCTGTGAAAATTCTCTATTATCTCTCTAGAAGAAGCAATGCAGTTTTGTACTTTTATGTCTACCAAAAATGGGGGATGGGGGTTGACATAATGGTCTAGGTGTTTATCTCAGAGATGCAAGGTACCAAGTTTGATTCTCACCATAGTGGGGAATTGGCTAGGTTTAAAATGGACCTCAAGGGCAACAAGCCTAGTACTTACCTATGAACCTACCATGCTGTCTGTAGTCCTCTTTTTAGTATATGATAAGTGTATATAGCGTTAACTCTCTTTTAATAAAATGTGCAGAAAAGCTGCATTAAATTGAGTTAATATTTTTCTTACAAAAAATAAATTGCTGCTTTCAATAAATCTTGCAAAATGTAAAATGTATACAATATGAAAAAATGAACTGCTCAGAATATGCAGTTGCTTTTAGTGGAAATGCAGCAGAGCTGTTAAGCACTGAAACTGGCCTTTGCAAATGTGTTCTTATTTACAGTGCCGAAAGACTAGTTTTCCTTCAAATGTTACACCCAGGTTAGATAATGTATTACCTTATTTAGATAGTAGAAACAGTAAACTTTGCATTTAAAAATTAAAGCCAAACAGGAAATACAAAACCTTGGACTCCTTTATGTGGAGACATTAACTCTAAAGCATTGGCATTTGTCTTGCTTTTGAAGTGTGTACAATGGTATTCAGAACTGGGACAGAAGCTTAAGCTTGTAATTCTTTGCCTGAGAAGTTAAGCAAACATTTTGTTGGACATAAAGACAAATGTAGCGGTAACTCATTCCTACCTTTCTAATTTATTTCTCAACACTGGTATGGATAATGACACAATAGTCTTTTCCCAAATATACATTGGTAGGATTGTTTGCAGATTTGTATATCTTTTCATCACATGACAAATATTTAACATTTTTGAGGACTGCTAATTTTATCTGTCACATAAGGAATGGACACTGAGAGGAGGATTTAATCTCATAGTAATGATTTCTCAATCTTCATTAACCCTGGCTCCAATATATGTGTTTAGGATTCCTCTGTGTTTTGTCTCTGTCAGTTTCATCAAGGTGACATTTTGTAAACAAAAAGTTTCACCATGTAAAGGTAGCAACCAAGTGTTAAGGACAGATTCAGTTACATCAGTCTCTATGTTCCTTTCTTGCTGATTTCATCTCAGGCCCTATTGCTCAAACTGTCTTTACTGGAATTATAAATCATACAAGAACATATTTATAATTATCACACAATAGTATTTTATCAACTGCCATCTACTTTTTATTCTACACCTTTGCTCATAATGGCATCTATGTGATGTTCAAGAATGCTTAATAATTTCAAAACGTCATTATTGAGTTTTGCAAATGAATTATCTGGACAACACATCCAGTATTATTTCTGCAATGTATTTAAAACTTAAATATTTGAGGTTTACAATCTGCTTCACATAGTAATTACGAAAGATGCAAGTTGAACACTTCCAATTACTCCATCTTAATTAGATAGTCCCCATTTACCTTATGCATCTTTTGATATGTCAACAATAGATATACTTCTTAAACATCTGATTTATATTCCTTTTCCTATCATTACTACAATACTTTTTGTTACCTATGTGCCCAGAATGCTATCTGTATCTCAGTACCAAAAGCTCTCTTTCAGCAAAACAGAACTCATGATCTTAACATTGTTTTAAACGATGCGCACTATATAACCATCCTAATTCTCCCAGTGTCACCACTCCCCTTATAAGTTAGTCTCACTCCACTTTTAGTCTTTTGCATAAGATGCCCTGCAGTTCAGACCAGCATTCATTTATCTCTATCAGTTTTCAGTGCTGTCCTATCAGCTTATAATTCAAATTAGCTTCCATTCTATCCATCCTGTCCTTCCTTGTAGACAAGCTGATATTTTCATTTTCTACAAACCTTTGTTGTGCTACTACATTGAGTGCATAATCACCGCCATCACATCAGTAACTTATTATTAATGCCAAAATGGGTCAAGAAGATCCAGCATGTCCTTTTTCTGACACTTTTTCCCATAATCCTTATTGTCTTTATACAATGTAAATACATATTCAAAAACAGAGAACAATGTCAATAATGACTGAATTTTGAAATAGTACTTTAAACCATGGATAACTATAATACAAATACTTACACAAATGCCATTTATCTTAAAAGGTGTAATCTTATTACACATCAGTGATATAAATAGAAACTAGAGAGAAGAGAGAAATTGGTAAGTATAGAAAGAGGTATCAGATTCAATATACCTTTGTTACCAATGATGAATTCCAACATTTGCGTTGGAATTAAGAAAAGAACCAGACAAAATGGCAGAATAAAAGTAAGGAGCATATAATGGTATCTTAAATAAAGCATCTAGGGGTAATTAATTATTGCAAAATAAACTTAAATAGTTAATTCCAGAACTCAACAAAATGTGAGTATCTTTTCATATTAGACACCACGTGACCAATGATCTGTCTATCCAGTTTACAGTAATACACAGTTTGATTAACATGAAAAGTGTAATCAAGGTACTTGTATCCCTTTTAGTCATGCCAGAGGGAGGAATATGTAGCATAGTAAACTCCCAAGAGAGGGTTGATTTTTTTGTACCCTATTTTTTGTAACTGAACTTTAAGGGAATTCTAAAGCTTGTAAACACATTTGCAGTGCCAGAATATATGCAGGAGAATAGCTTTTTGAGATTCACAATAAGGACAAATGGGTGAAATTTAAGAGTTAATTTTATTTGAGACCGTGGGTGTAAGGTAAGCATTATTAAATATCATAAGGTGCATATATGAGAATTTTTTGAGGGGGATTAACTTAGATGCCAATTGTATAGATTGTTTCATTTGGTTGGTAGTGATTGATGGGTTCACTTTAAACCAGTAATTTGAGAATAATATGCTATTCTGATATTTAATCAATGCAACAATTAAACTGTATGTGTTTGAGATCATTTTCTTCAACAACATACATTTTCAAAGGGACTTACAGGTCTCTATATCATTCTCTACTAAGTTACTGTTATATAAATAGTTAGAACACATTTCTTTGATCTGTCTTAAAATAATACTGTAGCTCTTGGGGAGTTTTCGAGTAGATCTCATCTCCGTAATGGTACAGTTGCCCAAAGGAAAGAAGTCACTCACTTGCTTATCTCTTAACAAGGGAGTGTTATTTAAGTTCAACATTATATTATTTAATTTTAAATTTAGGTTAAGGTGAATTGGTTGCAAAGTAGTGAATGCCATAAATAGATTCAGTGTATTCTACTTGTATAAAATTTTATAGGAGTAAGGAATTTATAGGTTTTGAAATTATGATCAGACTAGCAGATAAAGGAGGACAGACTGTGCTTATGAATAAGTTTGACTATGATACAAATATGATCAATATGTTAAATGATAGTAATTTTTACAGTAGTATCACTCAATATGATGTTAACAAAATGATTAAGAAAATAGAAAATTAATTATATGAGTTGAAGAGAACACAGAAAATAGATGATGAACTATTTAAATACTTCAAAATGAAGCATCCCACAGTACCTATTATCCAAGGACTTCCTAAACTTCATAAAAGATTTGTTAAGCCACCTATGAGACCTATAGTTGCAGGTAGGAATTAGTGCACAGAATATATTTACATCTACTTAGAAAAGAGCCTATACTGTCTTATAGACAGCTCTAAGTACTTTTTAAAAGATACGGAGCAATTTCTAAGGGACCTGTACCAAGAGACCAAAGGAGGCCTTATTCCTCCAGAGTATTTATTAGTTACCTTTGATGTGGTATCACTTTTTACCGTGATACCAAATAGAACAGGTATAGAAAGCATTACCAGACAATTAGAAGCCTTGGACTTAGATATTAATAAAGTGGGATTGATTCAGACTTTACTTAATCTAGTATTAGAGAATAATGTATTTCTATATGGCAAACAGATCTGCTGCCAATACAGTGGGGTAGCCATGGGTACCTCATGCGCTAACACCTATGCAAATGCAGTTTTGGCAGAATGGGAAGCTAATAATTTAGCTCAAGGTCCATATAGTTACAACATTGTGTTTTTTCGTAGATTTGTGGATGACCTCTTCCTCATTTGGAGGGGGTCAGTCAATTAACTGAAGGAATTTCATCATTTTATTGATCATACTACCTCTTATTTGAGGTTTACTATGAATTGGTCCTACACAGATATTTATTTTTTAGATGTCTCAATTTTCAGGGATCGGAACTCTAGGCTATGTACCAAACTTTATAGAAAAGAATGTTATGTCAATAGCATGCTCAGCAGAGAAATCATGCATCCTAATTTTATATTTAGAAATGTCGTGCAAAACCAGACATGTAGATTATCCACACTTAATGTACAGGATGAAGAATTTAGAAGACAGATGAGCAAAGTAGAAGTAGAGTTTATACAGAGAGGATATGAAACTGAATTTGTAAAAACTAACATAAGCCAGGTAGCTAGACTTAGAGGTGATAGGGCTAAATTCTCAGAACATGCTCACCCTATAATTAGTGAACAAGATACTAGGAGACATGTTCCTCAGAAATTAAGGATATGCCTTAGCTAATCCAGGAATATCCGAGCATATACAGGCATATTAGTAGATACTGGGACATTTTAATGATGGATGAACAGGTAAGCAGATATTTGGACACTAAACCACAGGTCACCTTCAAAAATAAGAAATCCCTAAAAAGAAGATTATGCACTATGAGAGATGTTAATAAAGTACAATACATGGAAGGGACGAAGGCTTAGAAATTGTCAATATTGTAGATATATTCTAGAAGAGACTAGATTTGTGCATCCAGATACAGGAGAAATATTTTGTTTTAGGACATCTGCCACTCGTGATACCTTACACTTAGTGTATTTAGCCACTTGCCAAGTCTGTTGTAAATTGTATGTAGGGAAGACTGATAGGCAGTTTCAATTTAGGATTAGAGAGCATTTATATCACATCAAGAAACAGAGTGTACACAATGCTCTGGCTAAACATGTAAAAGAGACTGACCTACAGCACAATTTTAAGTTCTTAGCATTAGGTAGATGTTTTGAAAACATGAGAGGTGGTGACATTAGAACAAGAACTGAAACACTCGAAGCTGAGTGGATTATCAGACTTAGGGTAGATTTGGGACATGGACTTAATGACCATGTCCCTATCAGACCTTTACTTAAGGCATGGCCTCTAAGAAAATAGTTTTAATTACATTTTTATTACAGATATATATTGTATGTGTTGTATTTATGTGTTTAATTTAATATGCCTTCTATGAATTTGTTTGTTTATTGTCATATTATGTCCATGGAGTGTATTATAGATTTTATGAAATAAGAAGGTTGCTTTAAGATTAATTATCAGTCATGTGACCTTCATTAACTGTTATATAAAGGGTATTTTTGTAACTGCACTTTATTCACCTGAAGAAGCTAATTGTGAAAGCGCTTGTGTGTGTGTCAGTCTGACAGAATTAAACCTGCTTTTTAGAAACTGGAAGCCTGGTCTCTACTAGTTTTCTGTTTTAATGTTATTCCAAAGACTCTTCGATTCATTAAGCTTTCACTTAAACTCTCTCTTAAACTTTCACTTGACTCTTCGATTCATTAGGCTTAGGCTTTCGAATACTGGCCAAGGCTCTTGCCACCCCCATAGTGCCTTTTTTAGGAAAGGCTCAAAAGACAAACCCACCATCGTAAATGGCACAAGTAACAAAAATCTGAGGGTAATACTACTCAATGCCAGAAGTCAAAACCTCAAAATGCACACACTCGAGGCACTCCTCAGTATGGAGAAAATCGATATATGTGCAGTAATATAAACCTGGTTTAAGGCTCCAGAGAGCACCCCAGCACTACTAGGCTACAACTCGTACCATACATTTCGGCCACAGAACCCGGACCGAAATGCAAAAGGTGGGGGAGTATCCATATTCATCAGGGATACCCACACCTCCAGGTTAGTGGCACAGCACAATGCTTCATAGATCATCCACGTGCAACTAACAACGGGCAAAACTGCAATTCAAATTCTAGCTTGCTATAGATCACCCACCATGTCCCAGGACCCTCATTCTGCATTTCTTGAAACACTGGGTAACATAAATGTCCTACCAAACACCCTAATATTGGGTGATTTCAACTACCCAAACATTAACTGGAGAACTACTCAAGTACTAACTCCCTTGCCCAAAATTTCCTAGAATTTATAAACTCAAACACCCTGGATCAACTGGTCAACACTCCCACCAGAGGTGACAACATATTCGACCTGGTCATCACCAACATGGGCAACTGGTGTTCCACACCGGAGGTCAGCCCCTCACTGGTTAGATCTGACCATAAACAAATCACGTTGGATATCCACATTCAGCTCCCACCCCTGGACAAGGAAACCACCACGAAAAACTTTTCAGAAGCAAACTTCATGATACTTAAGATGGAGGTGGAAAGTTTCAAAGCCCCCATGCTAAAGGATAATGCTGTCCAGCTGCAAAATCCTTTACTAATGCATTCTATGGGCACCTACAAGAATGCATGGATCGTGCTATCCCAAGCAAAACCAAGACTCACTCCGCTAAGAAAAGGAAACCAGTCTGGTGAACCCCTGCCATAAACAAGCTATACAACAGAAGGAGGAAACTAGTACAGAAAAGAGTAAAATCCCAAGAAGGGAAGACATCCCTTATCCGTATCAGCAAGAAACTGTGATCCCTCATAAAATCGTCCAAGGCGAGCTTTGAAAGAAAATTTTCCAAGGACTCCAAAGATAGCCACAAGGCATTCTTTAGCTATATGAAGAATCTAAGTGGCAATGTTCAGATCTGCTTGGAGTTAGTGCAGAATGTCACAAAATACACTGAACCAACCGATATTGCCAACATCCTGGCAGACCGGTTCAGTGCAAACTTCACCCCCAAAAGGACCCATAACCATACCAGAAGAATGTAGATCCCCTGAAATCACAGACACCCAGGTTAAAACAGCCCTCTCCAAAGCCAAAAACACAGCATCAATGGGACTGGACGGTGTCCCAGGCTGTGTCCTATATGAGCTGAAATATGAACTAACCCCTCCCCTAAACACACTGTTGAAACTCAGCCTCTCCACAGGCTACGTACCCATACAGTGGCACACAGCAATGGTTATTCCACTCCACAAAGGTGGAGCCACAACAGACCCCAGGAACTCTTGCCCTATAAGCCTGACTAGCTTGGTTTGCAAGGCTATGGAGCGCATCATCATGGAACTCATTAACAGAGACATTGGGAACCTCCAAACACTGGACCCTACCCAGTTCGGCTGTAAGGGCAGATCATGCCTCCTAAATCTGGTGGAATTCTTTGAGACAGTTACCAAGTCTATAGATGAGGGAAAGGTGGTACACACAGCCTACCTAGACCTCGCAAAGGCCTTCAACACCATTCTCCATTCTGGTATTATAGACAAGCTCACCAGCCTGAACATAAACCCCTATGTCACAAGATGGATTGCCAATTGGCTCACGGACAGAACCCACATGGTGAGGGTTGTGGGAGCTAGGTCTGACTCTAAACCACTTACAAGTGGCATTCCCCAGGGCTCACTCCTAGGACCCCTCCTGTTCGGCATATACTTCTCAGAGATACAGGCAAGCACAGGAGGACTATGGCTGACCAAGTTCACAGACGACTGCAAACTAGGGGCTATAATTGACTCACTGGCTGACACAGACATCCTCCAAAAGGGTTTCACTGAGATGGATGCCTGGTGTTAAAATCATGGCCTTAGGCTAGATATCAAGGGGTGCATAGTCATTCCCTTTGGAAATAACAAAGAACCCACAAACTACCATATAGGTGGTAGTCCCCTAAATACGGAAAATGTAATAAGGGTTCTCGGGACCCAGGTGGGTAGTGATCTCTCCTTTGATTGCCACATTGCCAAAGTGGATAGAAAATCCTTCTATGTGGCCCACCTAATCACAAAAGGGTTTGCATCCAGATCAAAAGAGGTCATTGTGCCCCTCTGCTCATCACTCATCAGACCCATCGAAGAGTACAACGCCCCATTTTGGATGTGCCTTACAGGACACCTGCAACAGCTGGAAAGACCACAGAGGTACCTCACCGAGAGGATCACTGGCCTCAAACAGGTGCTCTATGCAGCTCAACTGAAGAAGCTCCGGCTGTACTCGGTTGCATACTGCCTGCTCAGAGGTGGTCTCTGCTTGGCATACGGGGCCATGTCCAACCCAGAATTGATGGACATGCTCCACCTAATGAAGGCCTTATCCCCTCAAGCCACACACTCTAGGGATCTAGGCCTCACCACAGCAATGGATAGGACGTGCTGGAGGGATGGATTCCTGTCCCAGAGACTTCCCATGCTTTGGAACAAGATTCCAATCCATGTTAGGCAGAGCTTCTCACTAGCACTCTTCAAGAGAAGCCTTGATGAGTGGATGGGAAGCGGGGAGTTTGCCACGGGGATCAATTCAGTGGCTCAGCTGGACAGAGGCATAGGGAACTAATCTAAGGGGGTGTCGAAAGCCAACACATTCTGGCTAGGCTTATAAATGCCTTTGGGCAGATAGCCTAGTACCTACCTATGAACCTATTATTTTTCCGTATAGTTCGGAAATATAACCTTTAATGAGCCATAAAATTCCAGAAATTAGGTGCAGATGGCACAGCTAAATAATGCTAAAATATATTGTTACCTGCTAATATAACTAGTTATACAACATTCTCTTCATAGTATAAACCGACATAACTTGGGTATTGACTCTGGATTATTTCTAGTTTGCAGGTCACTTGCTAAATCCAAGTACTGTACCAACTGCACCTATAAGCACAAGACCCCAAGGTCTGAACCCCAAACTTCCACCAATATTGTAATTACAGTAATGTAACTGCAAGCCTAAAACAGCTCTTCAACAAGCCAAGTTCTCAGCATTGAAAAAGAAGAAACACTATTCCTCAATATACTAGACAGAGTAATAAGATTTACTAACTTGCACATTGTCCTCAAACAAATCTGAATGCATTTTTAAAGTGATTGACATGTGTCTGATTACACTAATCCATTCATATACACCTTGTAATTATGTTTGCTCTAATGGTTTGAATCATTAATGGAAGCAGTCTGAGAATGACCCGTTCACTTATACAGATATCAAATTACAAAAAAATACATGCATATTTGTATAACATTGATTGCAAACAATATATAGGTTCAGATGTGTCACTCTCAACCATTCCCTGTGTTTATACTGTATACGACAGAGTCACTTGTAGTCAATTCTTTTGCTTCTTTCTATAATCCATGGCTCAAAAGGAAAATGTCTTGTTTGCCAACAATGTGGTCAGTGCTTCACAACAAGAGTTTTAGCACTGCCAATATAAATGTCAGAAATAACTAATTCAGCAGGAAATTCTTTAATTGCCTAGCATCTATAAATAGAAGTGTAAGACATCACACCTCCATTGCAGCTGATAAAAAACTGGATAAAAAGGAAACAAAACTCATTATCTTAACAAGTGGCACTGTGAGAATAATTAGCATGCTTAACAATCTGAATATGCTATCCCATAATACTGTGATTAATTATGATTGCAAAACTGCAGAATGACTGTACACTTCCTACATATGCCTGAGATGTGGAAAGTCCAAGTTTGAGAGGTGAAACTTAGTCTTCATTTCACGTATTCATTTACGGTTATGAGTTGTCTTTATATTCATGTGAATTAATGTGTAAATGTAAAATATGAAAAGCAAAACTTAGCAGGTCTGATGCTGTTTAAGCACTAATAATTACTAAGCAGATTTTATAATTTTCCTGTCTTTCTTGCCTTAGTAAATAGTGTAGGCTAAGCCTTTTTTACTGTCTCCTTGCTTGATTTCAACCCTAGGCAATACAGTATTCTGAAGACATTTTAATGGGTAACTATCTAGATGATGAACCAGTGTATAGTGCATTATTTATGCCTTTATTATATAGAGTGGCAGTGTAATCATCATAACTTTGAGCTGCTTTTTACCATGACGTTTTAGCTTATATGTCTATTATAGAGTAACTTGGTATTTCATAGAAAGCTGCCTTCCTAAATCTCTGTAGTACTGCACTACACACAACAGTTCTTGTATTGAATTAAATTTGCATGCAACAGTACATAAATTGTTTGCTTGCAACATTCTTGCTGAATGGTCAAAGGAAATTCTACTTCTGATCACATTTTTAGAAACAAGTAAGAAACTGTATTCTAATTTGAAACATGACCTTCCCGGTGGTAAAGATTAGCACCAGATCTAACTACTATTTCTAAAATCAAGATCCAAAAAAGACAAAACACATTACCTTTAAATTAAAAGGCAGTTACCATGTGTAGCTAAGTGCTGTCATATCCTAACTGCATATATGAAATAACTTAACTAGGAACCGAGTCAGTTAACAGATCCGATTGAAAATCTAGTTGAGACCATTTGAAGGTTTTTCTCATAACAATACAGTACTGACCACAGTTAAGTTGAAGGTGGAGACCATTGTTGTTCTCTATCCTTTGTTTTATGTCTGACCAATAATTGAAGACTTCTGATAGCGGAAGCTTCCCATAGCAATTTACTTAAAAAAGAGAAGCAGTTTGACACTGGCAGATACCAACCGGATGATTGCTATGAGACAGGGGTTACATCTCAGGAAGGAAGAGGCAAATACATTTTGTTCTTTACCTAAAGTTCCAAAAAGGAACTCCGATTTCTAATTTATGTTCTGGAAATATTTATAGGCTATTAGAGTCTTTAAAGGGATTTCTGGCCTATCTATAACAGTAATTAGCTTGCCAAAAACCTACAACAGAAAGCAAGTGATTGTACCATCAGGATACACTCCTTTTGAGTCAGGTAGAGGACGGAGCCAGTTTAGGTATTTCCTGAAAGATCTTCATAAAGATATCTTTTGCTTCTGAAGTATTTAATATTGAGTATTTAGAATCTCGGTAAGTAAATGCCAAAGTGCTCGGGAATTTCATGTGGAACTTAAATTGTTTCCGAATTAGAAATCGGCAGTAAGGTGCAAGGGGACTCTCTCGCTTGCCTAATTTGAAGAGGAAGATCCTGCATGAAGGAAAAACTGTACCCGTTCCAAGTGAGTGAGCCTTTCTTTTTAGCAGCTTGTAAAATTTTCAGAACATGCTGGTAGTTTAAAAGTTTTACATAGATCTGTCTCGGATTGCCTGGATTCTGTGTTATACATAGTGCACGATGAACTATTTCTATTTATTTGCATCACCTCTTCACGATTCTCAAGTAGGACCATTAATATCTGGTTGATTGTTGATATTAAGACAGGATGGGCAATGTCTTACGGGATGCCCCTGATGATGATGATATTTTGTCTTGAACAGGCTTCTAAGTCCGTAATTTGCTTGAATCTCTTGGATACATTTCAGATTATATTCCGAATGGTGTTCTAACTTTTCATTTTTTATTTAATTGTCTACAATCCTGTTTTCTGTTTTTTCCATCCTTGACATTATTTGATTAAAGAACTCACCCAACGTTTGGAGTTGTACAGTGAGATCCTTAATTGCTTGATGTATCGGCTGAAGGTCAATGTTTAGATCTTCCACATTCGCTGGTTGGTCCATTTTGATTTCCCAGTAGGTTTTACTGGTTTCCCAGTCCTTGTTTTTTTTGAGGTAATGTCTTTCTCCAGAGAAGCAAGTACTGAGAATTTCATTTTATTAGTTAGTCTCCATATTCAATTCATCATTCGATAATTTAGAGTTATCCTTATGTCTCAGTTTGCTGATAAAGGCCTTTGATACCTTGTAGCAGTTTAATAATGAAGTTCAATCCACAGAATCTGAACACTTACAACCAAGAAAAGTAAAATTCAGTTCCAGCAACAGGTAGATAATGAATTCTTTTGTATTTTTAGTTGAGTATTATCATTTTTTAGTTGCTGGTTAGCATTTTACTGATTGTTTTTTCTTAAAGTGTAGGAGAGCCAGGAGTTGTAGAGTCTATAGGATAGTGGCCATCTTTTTCTCCCTTTTCCTAACATTCTTAATGCATCCAATCATAAACATATTATCTGGCCAATAAAGTACGGCATGCAGGGCTGGTATAGGTTTTCAAAGGAAGCATTCATTTAATTCCAGATGCCCAAATTCCTTACATAACTCATCACCCTAGCAGGGCTAAGTAATATCATTTAAGGTACAAGGATCTCCGGGATGCCACATTCTTTGTACCTTATGGCTAAATCATCCAAATTAGGGATAAATTCCTCTTTTAAATACCATAAGGAAGTACTATTTCTTTCAAAAGCAGGCTCTTTACTTCCAAGTAATTTAATAATTTCTTTCTCCATTGAAGCTTATATTACCCTTACCCATGCCAACGGCCCATTTTCCAGGCTCAGTTTATTACTGTCCTGCTTTTATCCTTCAGAATGCAAACACTCACTCATTTCAGAAGTGACTCCACCAATATTTAAATTATTTAACATTTGCTCATCACAAAGAATGCAGCACACTTGTTATTTTTAGCTAGGTACAAAAATATTTTTAATTTCAAAAGTAGAAACAGAAAACCTGTAGATCTGTTCAAACATTCATTGCATAAACTTACTAGTAGTGTACAAATAAAAAATAATTTTACTTAATTCTCAGCCCAGGCGATGCAAGATCCAACAGAAAACAAGCTAGATGATAATTTAGTAATAATGTATGACTGAGTGTGAGTACCTTTACCAATAATTTACAAATAAAAATAACCATAAAAGCAGACTATCTGATGTTTTAGCAATAATCCGTGACTCAGTAAGGATATCGCAGGATTTACCCACGGTTGATATGGTGGGATCACAAAACTGATGCTCGAGTGATTAAATAAGGCCATGCATGGCTAAATCCTGCAATATCCACACCCATAAATGTATTATTGCTATTATACAACATTATTTAAAAAATAATTAATTGCTTGATTTTTTTTTTAAATAATGCCATTGTATTAACATACTTTAGTGTTTTTCCTTTTAGTGATGTGTGAATCATGTACTGCACATGCATGTAGCACAAACATGTCAATCCTTGCACAGTACTTGCTTATCATACCTGGTTTTGTTGCTAAGGTGCTGTATTCTTGGGGCTGCTTCTGCTCCTGACATCCCAGCCAGTCATTTTTTTCTTTTTAATTAATAGATGTCTGTGCCTGCAAAGTGCTTTGCTGCCCAGACTTTTGTTGGACAGTAGCACTCACAGTGGTATACTTTAGTGAGCATATAGGCTTTTTTTCTTTTTATGCTGCTTTATACAGAGAAAATTAACAGTTTGCAATGTCTGTGTTTGGTAGTCATGCTAAAAACGTACAAATCTCTGCTGTTTGGCTAACAAACACTTTCTCTGTCGAACTTTTTAATTATGACAAGCATGCTGACTGGGCTATCCGATCAGTATGCATGTTTTCCAGTAATAAAATCATTTTATTGTTTGTTTGTATTGTTGTCATGCATTTCTAATAACTGCAACATATGTATCGATAAGTTCATGTAATGGCCGAACTTTGTCATAAGTCATTTGACTATACTTGCAACAATACTAAAAAACTAAGGAGAATTGGCTTAGATCTCCCACAATTACTTACTTGTAGTATACCTTATATAATGATAAACAAATGCCCCATACCAATACTTTTAACTGGGCTGTGCATGAAAATTGTTTATTGTGATCAGTGTACTATCCTAGTAAACAAACAAACTAAATAAATAAGTAAATAAACTTTAATTCAATTTATATAAATTGCTTTATTATTTCCATGGCATTTTACTTACCAGTATAATTAGAATTCATTATACTATACAGTTATGGAAGATAAGACATATGACCAGGCCTCTCAGTTTTGTTTGGGCTACCGACCAAATGCATACATTGCTGTTAAAGGACTAATACTGCATAAACACACTGTCCTATACATCTACTCACAACATTAGACTTATTTTAACATACTGACATATATGTATGAACAAATATTTACCACGTGTTAAGACTATTTTAGCCATCATTTGTAAGTCGTGTATTAGTGTTCATTTTATTTATAACGTGGCTTACCCCAAGATAACTACGCCATACTTAGACTATTCAAGTTGACCCAGCCATCTTATTTCTGGGATAGTGATCATACCCAGACACCTCTTCCTTTGTTACCACAATTTCCCTTTATTGCCATTTATTTGACCCAGAGCATCTTCTTTTACTTTCATCTCAGTAGACACCTTACCATTTTGATTCATTATCTTGTGTACTTCTCTTATCTTTCCAGTCGCATCATCAGGAATATCAACATCTTGCCATTCCAAAAAAAAAAAAACTTTCATATAGATGCTTTATATCCTGTATATATATTTACACATTAAAATCCATTAGTCATAAGCAATACTGTAATATTCCCCAAGACTAGTCATGGTCAACAAACACAAACCTCCCCCACAAAGAAAACTTTCTCCCATGTTGCCATAACTTTCACAATATTTACCCTTTTTGGCAAAAATATCAGTCAACATTGGCCTTGATTTTCCATATCGGACTTCATTCGCTGGCAATGGCAATTGCCTCAGTTGTGCTATTCCTAGGGATTCAGTCTACTCTACCATCTTGTTTTTCAAAAAAGGCCCAAACATGCAACTTTTTGTATTATTTCTAAAACTACATTCAGCTTTAGATTCTGCTTTCTTGTTTTGTCTTCCACTTAAGTTAGTTGATGCTCTCTTTCCTCCAGATGCTTCACCATATCTTCTGCCTTATCCCAAATCTCACACATTTGCTGTGTGACAAGGGTCTATGGCTTCCAACTGATTGTGCAATCCCTCTGTTTCATTAGGCAAAATCATCCCTAATCCTGTCATGTAAACATCAAAAAAGTCAAATTTATCAACTCAGTTTGTATGGCCTCAAAACTGCGGGTAATTTCAAACAAAAGTAAGTCATAAGACCTAACTTGCCTCTTTAGCAAAGTAATGTTTGTTGCCATGGAGATCCCATTCTAATGTATGCCCTACTTGACCTTTATAATATTTCATTTCCAGCATGAAATTGATTTTATCACTAACAACCAAGGAATGCCAGCTTTACTTACCATGACATGTCCTCAAACTCAACTAATCTACTTCTTCTTTTGGCTTTTCCCGGTTAGGGGTTGCCACAGCAGATCTTCTGTCCGGTCATGATTGGCAGTGGAGTTTTACAGTGTCGAGTTGCCAGCCCGGCACCCAACCTTCCACAGAAGGCACACACATGCACGCACTCACACCTAGGGCCAATTTAGAGTGTCCAATCCACCTACTGCATGTCTTTGGGATGTGGGAGGAAACCAGAGCACCTGGAGGAAACCCACGCGACCACAGGGAGGACATGCAGACTCCGCACAAAAGGCACCCCAGCCGAGAATTGAACCGGAGAACCTCTTGCTGTGAGGCGGCAACGCTAACCGCTGCACCACCGTGGCCACCCTAATCCTCAAACTCAACTAATAAACCAATTTAAATATTAAGCAGCTTTAACTTCTATAGGAAGAGCATCTTCCATGAATCTGTTTAAATGCACAGCTTCTATTTTTCCAGGAATAGAGAGTAAACAGATAGGAATCATGTTCATCTGTTGCCAAACATTTGTTTGGCTGCAGGTAGATCAAAAAAAGTGTGCAGAAACCCCTTTCAGTGTACCTCAAAGGCAACATTCTTTCTGTGGAGGGAAGCCCCCTTGCACTCACTGTGGGGTGGATACCCCTAACACTCCCAAAACATAAGTATACCTACTCCAAAGTTGTACAACAGCGGAGGAAAGCAAAAACTACATTCTTATCAAAAGTTGTTTTGGCATAATTTTTTTCAGTTTTTCAGCTGTCAGAAATGGCTGTCAATAGATTGACTATCTCCCAAAGAGATGAAGAAAGAAGCCACAAGATCTATGGGAATTATGGAGTTTGGACATTGCAAGGACACTCATGGACTATGCATTGAGGAATATAATAGACTCACATCAGGACTTGAGCAATACAGATAGAGATCAAGGTGTAGCAGGAAGTAAGGAGAGGGGAAGAAAGGATGGCTGAGATCTAGCAGTAGAAGTGGAAATAGTAAGAATAAAGATGTCTAATCCTGTGGTGACTGTGAATGGTTAAAGAATGCAGGTATAAATCCCACCATAGGATACTTGACTCGTACCTTTTTGGTCATAAAAAATGTATAGGCTGAATTTGCTTTACCAGTGGATGGTTTGCTGGCCTGGTTCTGCTGAGGAATGCATAAGAACTTACATTTATGAAATGTGTAGAAATTCAGGTTGTTCATTCTGCAAAACTACCTGGTAAAACAATAGACAATAAACTCTCCTATGAGCAACACATTCTTAATACTATAAAAAGGACTCACTTTAAACTAGGTAAACTCTACAGGCATCAAAGTACATGGATGGACCCACAAGAATCAAGCTGCTAAATTTTTTACTACTTCCCTCCCTCTTTTATGGTACTCCCATCTTCAATCCTCCCCCTTTAATAAACTACAATGCTGCTGATAGAAAACTGCAAAATTTGCATGCAGCTTGCAACACTGTGCCCATCATTGCCAAGCTATCAATATACTTAATTGGCATGAATTCTCCCAATACCTCAGTTAAACCCAAGTAACTCTGGCCCACAAGCTAGTATATAACCCAGAGAAATGCCCTGCTCTGCTGTTAACCCTTCACCCCTATACCCCCTCAGAAATCTACAGTCTACAAATAAACAACTTCCCATCATATCAAAACCAAACAAAAAGCACGACAAAGCCTATACTCCTATTCCATAGTTAAATTATGGAATGTTCTACCAACATCTATTAATTTAATGCTTTTAAATCCTCTATAAAAAGCTACTATCTTAACAACCCCACTTGTCCTGGCTCCCTTAATACCAGACCCCCATAATCATCTTATCAATCCCTCAATCCAAAGCTATAACAAGTCACTAATGACCAATCCACCTCCCTAACTCATTCTCTGATGGAGAAAAAAAAATATATATATATATATATATATATATATATATAGCTATAGTGAGTGGGTACTAGTGTATAGTTCAGTTTTTAATGCAATGTCATCATCTTCTTTTGGCTGTTCCCGTTAGGGGTCGCCGCAGTGGATCATCTGTTTCCATTTCTTCCTGTCCTCTGCATCGTGCTCTGTCACACCAACCATCTGCATGTCCTCTCTCACCACATTCATAAACCTTATCTTAGGCCTTCCTCTTTTCCTGTTACCTGGTAGCTTCATCCTTAGCATCTTTTTCCCACTATACTCAGCATCCCTCCTCAGCACATGTCCAAACCAATGTAATCTTGCCTCTCTGGCTTTGTATCCAAACCTTCCAACCTGGGCTGATCCTCTAATATACTTATTCCTAATCCTGTCCATCCTTGTCACACCCAGTGCAAATCTTAACATCTTCAACTCTACCACATCAAGCTCTGACTCCTGCCTTTTTGTCAATGCCACTGTCTCCAACCCATATAACATAGCTGGTCTCACTACCCTCTTGTAGACCTTCCCTTTTACTCTTACTGGTATTCTGTCACAAATCACTCCTGACACTCTTCTCCACCCACTCCATCCTGCCTGTACTCTCTTCTTCACCTCTCTTCCACACTCACCATTACTCTGAACTATTGATCCGAAGTATTTAAACTCATACACCTTCACCACCTCTACTCCTTGCATCCTCACCATTCCTCTATCCTCCCTCTCAATTTTGTCTTAGTCCTGCTGACCTTCATTTCTGTTCTCTCTAGAGCATATCTCCATCTCTCCAGGATCTCCTCCACCTGTTCCCTACTCTCACTACAGATCACAATGTCATCTGCAAACATCATAGTCCACTGGGACTCCTGTCTGATCTCGTCTGTCAACTTGTCCATCACCATTGCAAATAAGAAAGGGTTCAGAGCTGATCCTTGATGTAATCCCACCTTCACCTTAAACACATCCATCACTCCCACTGCAGTCCTCACCACTGTCACACTACCCTCGTTCATATCCTGTACCACTCTTACATACTTCTCTGACACTCCCGACTTCCTCATGCAATACCACAACTCCTCACTAGGCACCCTGTCATATGCTTTCTCTAAGTCTACAAAAACACAATGCAACTCCTTCTGACCTTCTCTGTACTTCTCCATCAACACTCTCAGAGCAAACATCGCATCTGTAGTGCTCTTTCCTGGGATGAAACCATACTGCTGATCATTAATAATCACGTCCCTTCTTAACCTAGCTTCTACTACTCTTTCCCATAACTTCATGCTGTGACTGATCAATTTAATCCCTCTGTAGTTACTACAGCTCTGCACATCACCCTTATTCTTATGTACTTGAATTAAATATAATTTCTTTTTTCTACAAAAATTGTGTTTACCTTCACCTCTATGTTAAATAGGTGAATATTTGTAAAAAAAAGTGTTCTGTGATGTGATAATTGTTTATATTTCTTTTATATAGTTTAAAGTTTTTCTTTCTAAAATTGTATAACTACCTATCTACTGTAATCTGATGTTATTTTACTCATTGTGGAGATTTTCTCCTCGGGGCTCCACTGAAAATGGGTTTCTGATCCAGTGGACTTTTCTGGTCAAAAAATGTCAATAAATAAGAAATAAATTGCAAATCAAAACAACTTGTTCAAGACAAAGATGGTTAATATTCCTTATGATTTGAAAGAAAAATGGTCAAATGTTTTATGTGATTTGGAACAAGAAACACTATGCAAATAGATTATTGGGTTTTAGAGAGTTATAGTTCTAACATGCATGAAACTGATTTTAATTAGATAAATGGTAAGCGAATGTTAGAAGTAGTAAGTAAAATGCTGAAGAGAAGGATGAGCTTAGGTATTCAAACTATAATATGACAGAAAAACTGCAGATGGTTAAATGTAACTAAGAATGTCATTTATTTATTTGTTATAATTTCCTTGCCATTATCTGATAATCAACATATTACTGACAATCTTTATGCAATGCTGGCCTAATGGCAAACTGGTGTTCCCTCGCATCCAAATTTCAACCAGTACTTGCCTATTGCTTGAAGTGCAGTGAGTGCTTTCCCATGTGCTGTACAAAGCACATGTGCTGTTATTTCTCTCAGGTTCACTACCATTCTGCTACTGCAACAGACCAAGCTACTGCCTGGTAACTGAGGTTACTTTTATCTGCCTGCTGGAACCGCCATTTTTCAACTGCCCCAGTGCTCCTGGACCCAGTTGGCTGCCTTCCCTTTGTGTAGTATGTAATTTTTTGTCTATAGTCATTTATTTTGGGCAAATGCCAGAGATTGCATCTGATTTCATGTTTGTAGGCTCTTTCTGGGTCACAACGCTTAAAATCTTATGTATTTAACTGCTCAAATGCTCTGCTTGGGTAAACGCTTGTGAGTGAACATAATTTACTGCTCAAAGGCTCTCTCTAGTATATGCCTACAAATGCACTCGTTTAAATGCTCTAAGGCTTTATTTATGCAAACACTTGATACTGTATGAAATTTTACTGTCATAGACTCTTTTTTTGGGTAAAAACGACTGTATAGGTATGCAATCTACTGCTCATAGGCTTGTTTTGGGTAAGAAACTGCTTAGCCCCAAGTTTCTTTGTCTACATGTGCTAAACAAACTTTGTATTAATAGTAGCATTTGATGTTACTTTTACAGTGCAAACTTCTGAACGAGTTTGATTGTATAAAGATATCTGGTGATTTCTTAAACCAGTGGCCAAATCAACATGTTATAATGGCTGGTGCCTTATATATCTCACTGGTAAACTGATAGATTATTTGGATGCATGAAAAGATGACTGTGTAGCATTTCTAATAAGGCTAATGGTTGAATTTAGTGTGGAAAAGTTTCATACCCTTCACTAGGTACAGTCCTACTCCTACTGCTGCCACCTTGGATGCACAACCCTAGAAGAATAACACCCTGAAAAATGAAAAATAAAAAATTAGTTTGTCCCTCACTACTAAAGGAACAGCAAATGTTATTATCTATAACTAACTCTGTGTAACATATTCATATTTTACCAAACTGGGTCTAAAGCACTGCCAGACAGTCCGTAAAGTCCAATAAATTTACCACTTTCCCTTAAAAGTGGCCAACAGAAGATTACACCAAAGGAGAAACTAGTGGCTAAAATAAGTATTTTGAAATCCCCCAATACTGAATTTTAAACTAAGCAGTGAAACACTAAGGAAATACAACATTTTACATCCCCTAAAGTTCTTACCTTGTATGCATAGGCTCTAGGAATCTTGTGGGCCAGCTAAGCCCTACTCCACTCGAGCTCACTCCATGCCCTGCCCTGTCACCAATTCCCATCCGCCCCTAGTAGTGCTAAATTTATACTTGTATAGCCAAATCCCTCTTTTTTTATATCCAACCATCATCTCACACATCATCGAGGGTTACTCCCCTTCCTAACCCAGTCTTCTCCTTCACTTCTTATAATACCCTGTTCAGAATAAAACCTTTTAAAATGCACCAACTACCTACAAAGTTATCACTAACAAAATCACTATTATTTTCTCTGCTACCTCTAATGCTCACGCTGTATCTTCACACCACGTATGAAAATTAGTGCTATCTAGGATTCCACTATCCAAAGTTCCAAACCTCTACACCAAAACTCTCATATCCAGTAGCTCATTTAACGATCCCCCTCTTATCTGACTCCTCTTCTCCTATAACCTGGCACCCAATTAGATTCAAAAATGTCAACACCAAAACCAAACACTATCAAAAACTAATAAATAAACTTCTATAGCTGTAAGTCTACACTACAACCTATTAATTGATGGAGACACCCACCCAAATCCTGGCCCACCCACTGCTGTGGACACTGGCCCCCATGCTACCAACCCGAATAGCACTATACATCTAAGCAGGCCTCCTAAAATCACTCTTAGCCTTTCAACTTAATATCAGAAGTATAAACAATAAAGTCCATAACCTACATGTCCTCTTAGATGTCCATTCCCGGGATATACTCTGTCTCACAGAAACCTGGCTAAAACCTACAATTAAAGGCAATGAGGTCCTAGCACCAGGGTACAACATAATTAGAACAGACCACTCTACTAGGAAGGGTAGTTGTAATTTACAAAAATGCACTAAAAGTTACTAGAGAACCCCTGCTACCACCCAGTCTTGATAAAGCTAAAATTCTCACTACCAAACTACAAATTAACAATAACGAATGTATAAATATTGTCTGCATTTATATTTTCCCAGGCAATAACACTAACATCCTAGAAGACATCCTCCACTGGTTAACCAACACGTACCCCCAAGAAATCACTGTGCTTGGAGACTTCAACATAGATGTACTCCTTAGAATCCCCTTCCACCCATATAAATTTATATGGGTTTACACAAATAATATCCTGTCCCACTAGGATCAGTAAACCCAATAAAAAAGAAAGCATCATAGACTGGATATTTATCAGTAGTCATCCCCATATGTATAAAGGGGGAAACCCTCCCCGATGATCTCAGTGATCACTCTTTAACCTATATCATCAGACATAAAACTGATGATCCCCACCAGCCTACGCACAAAACAATTAGAAACAATAAGAACTTCAATACCACCAACTTCCAAAATGAACTAAAAGCATGTAACTGGTCAATCCTAAAATGGCTGTCACTCGATGAAACTGTGGTATTCTTTAATACTAAATTTCTTGCTGTACTTGACTCACACGCCTCCGCATGTACCATTAGAACTAAAACAAAAGCTGCACCATGGCTTACAAAGGATACCAAATCAAAGATCAAACTTAGAAATAAAATATGGGCCATCTGGCATGACACCAAAGCCCCTCTAGACCAACTGAGATATTGACAGCTTCGTAATGACACAAAAAAATCCATTCTGCTAGACAAAAAAAAAAAAATACTATTATCTTCAACAAAGACGCCAAAATAAACCTCAAAAGTTCTGGGCAGGTATAAATAAAATTCTTCATCCAGGACAGTCTACCACTTCAACCTCTTCTACTTCTACCCCAAAATCATCAGAGGATATTGCCAACACCTTTAGCATTTTTTTCACTGAGACTATCCTGACCTTTGCTAGCCAGCTAACTCCCACAGGCACTAATTCTATCACAACTTCTCCCACTACCCATCTCCCCTTCAGTTTCCAACCAATCTCTACCTCACTTATCCGATCTCTGCTTAAAAACTAAAACCAACTACCCTATTTGCAGATCTCCTCTCTGCAGAGTAACCACAAAAAACTCCAGATGCCTTAGCTTTTCCACTCTCAGTCTTGATTAATAGAAACATAACAGAAGCTTCTATCCCCTCCATCTGGAAAACATCCCATGTTATACCACTTCATAAAGGTGGGAATTCCACAGAACTATCAAATTATAGACCCATTGCCATACTTTCACCACTGGCCAAAACAATGGAGAAATGTATCCATAAGCAACACTTGCACTATCTCATACAAAATAATCTGCTGGCTAACTCTCAGCATGGCTTCAGGCCATATCATCGTATCTCCTCTGACATCCTCTCCTTCTCCAATGTCATAAATCATAACCAAAATAACAACAAACTATCCTCAGCCCTCTTACTCAACCTATCCAAAGCCTTTGATATGGTCAACCACCAACTATTCACTACCACTCTGAAATCCATTTTTGGTTTCAGTCCTATCTGGATGGCAGACAACAGGTGGTACTATGGCAGGGAAAATTATCTACTCTACTACCCTTCACCCTTGGAGTTCACCAGGGCTCTATTTTAGGACCCCTTCTGTTTTCAGTCTTTATTAATGATCTTTACTCTGCCATTCCAGATGCTAAATGCATCCAATATGCAGAAGATTCCACGTTGATCTGCTCAGCCTCCACCTCATCTGACCTGCTTACACTATCCAAGAAAACATTTAACACGGTTGAAAGCTGGCTCTCGTGTCTTTGTTTGCTTTGTTTGAACCCTAAAAAAAACAAACTGCTACTTTTCTCCCCCACTCACAGGTCCTCTCCACTTTTAACCTCTAGCTGTTATTTCCCCAGATGTCCATACTAAACTCCTAGGGGGTAACAATTGATAATAAAGATTCGATGTAAAGGGGGAGAAGTTATATAATCACACAGAAATATAACTGTAACTCTAAGTCTATAGTGTACTTTGCACAATGTCAGGGGTGTACAGTTTTCTATAACGGAAAAACTGACCGTAAATTGAAGGAATGCATTTACGAACATGTGTATGCTATGGGCAAACATAAACTAGAGAATGCCTTAGCAAAACATTGTAGTGAATACCCCCTTCATTTTTTCAAATTTAGAGCCATAGACCAAGTGTTAATAGATGACAATTATAGAGGGGGACCACTAAGTTTGCTACTAGAAGAACGTGAACTTATGTGGCAACTTAGATTGGACTCCTGTCAATATCCAGGGATTAATGAAATATATTCCTTGGCCTGTGTTTTGAAATTGAAAAGTATAAGTAGGTGAAGGGGGACCTACTTCACATTTCAGATTTATGTTTATGGATACATTCTAGAGTGTGAAATGTGAGGATGGAAGAGAGAATCACTGGTCATACAAATATTATGTGAAACAAAGTGTCACTTATATTTATATATAAAAAATCTTTTTATGTTTTTATAAATTAATGTTTTAATATATACATACACTATTATTAACAGCGATTTATATACATTTTTTAGGAATTATCCTCGGCTGGGGTGCCTTCTGTGCGGAGTCTGCATGTCCTCCCTGTGGTCGCATGGGTTTCCTCCTGGTGCTCCGGTTTACCCACATCCCAAAGACATGCTGCAGGTGGATTGGACACTCTAAATTGGCCGTAGGTGTGAGTGTGTGTGTGTGTATGCCTTCTGTGGAAGGTTGGGCGCCGGGCTGGCAACTCGACACTGTAAAACTCCACTGCCAATCATGAGCGGATAGGTGATTCGCTGTGGCGACCCCTAACCGGGAAAAGCCAAAAGAAGAAGAAGAAGATATACATTTTTTAGGAATTGATAGGTTGTTTAAATAATATATTTATAATAATAATTTTATTATATTATATCAATTATGTTACTTTTAAGTGGCATAGGAGGCCAGTAGAATTAAATGTATATTAATGTATTTTTTAAATTTTTAATGAACTTCTCGTTTATAATGAACCTCTTGGCTACAATGCATTTTATTGATAGGCATAGGAAGGGTTAACTGCAATTAACTGATTAATTAATCTAATATACAGATGATTGTTGAAATGTTTAAATATAAAACGGGAATATTTGACATGTGTTTTTGTATCTGAAGAAGTCCGTTAACTTCACCGAACGAAAAGCGCTTTATACTAGAGTGTTTGTTTACAGTCTGTTTTTATTTTTTAATTTAATAAACTATCTGTTGAAGTGGAGGCTACTGTGAGCCATTTTTAGTTTGTATTTGGAATTTTCATTGCATCTCGAATAACCTCAAATTTGACATGTATATCAATCAAACTATTAAAACCATTAATAAAACACTGAGCTCCCTATATAAAAATAAACCTTTCCTTACCCCGCTAGCTAGGACTGCCATTGCCTGCACTCATCTTCTTTTCCACCCTTTTCTATGCATCCCCCATACTCACTAACTTGGAACAAATCTGAACTTTACAAACTCTCAAGCTGTTACAATCACATTGCTAGATTTGCCACTGGCTCTACTTACAGAATTCACCACTGTCAAAACCTTAAATATCCAGGATGGCTAGAATTGCCTAGGTTACTTCAGTACAATCAACCTATAGTAACCCACAAAATTCTCAACCAACCAGATAATACCACTCCACTTAAAAACATTATCAGTCCCTATAGGAACATCAGGCCATTTTGTTTTTCTAACAAACTGCTAATTTAAACACTCAAAACTAACAACTCAGCTGGTGACTCCTTGTTTTCTGACTCTGTTGGTAAAATTTGGAATTCAGTTCCAGCTGAACTAACTCTAGAACCATCTTTAAACCAATTCAAGAAAAATATCAAACAGTATTTTATGACTCACTGGCAATGTCCCTGTCACAATCCAGACTAACTCCTACTGTACTATAGTCTACTAAGCAGTATTGTAAGGAATACCTATTGCCTTCTATCTGATTGTTTATAACCATCTAAGCTTGAGCTATGATAGACTGCAATTGTTTTAATGTTTTAATGTTTTTCTGTATGTACTGTTGTAGCTTTTCTCCCTGGGCCTCTGCTGAAAATGGACATGTATCCAGTCAGACTATCCTGATCAACAAATGTAAAAATAAATAAATTAAAATACTGCCCTCCTCCTAAGGTGGGTGATCATGCATCGGGTACTTCACTCCCATCTCCCCTACTTTGCTCTTTCAGTGCCTATGCTGTTACTCGAAGCTGGGTCACCTGGGTCATAGATCATCACCTCTTTATACCAAGGAGCTAGCCCTAGAAGAATTGCTTGTTTCATATTCTGCATGCAAGGCGTGTGGTGTACAGTGTGATAGACTGGTAAGGAAAATGCTGATATAGGGTATCAGACATAGGTGGAAGAGAATGGAATGGGAACAGCTGTATGGAAAATGAGGGTTGAGTGGGCATAATGTAGTATTCAATGTGTAAAAGGCATGGTGATGGCTATAAGATGAGACAGAATGTGAGAGGTGATGGGCTTATCATTCATCCATCAAACAACATGGCAGAGAGATGGATAAAGGTAAGGAACACTCAATGGAGCAGCGATGAAAGACATTTCATAGTATAGAAAGTGCAAGGGGAGTGGAGTATATGATTTGGAAATGGAGTAAAAATGACAGTGGTTCAGAAACATAGAAAAACAAGCAAGTATAGCTTCAAGGAGATGAATGGGGGTAGAAGTTGGAAATGAGGCAGAGGGATACTTGGCATTGGTGACTGGAGTATGTTATACATGGAAGAAGTAAGTTATTAAACGGTGTTGATAGAAAAGGAAAGATAAAATATGTAGTAATCTGACTGAAATAAAACAAAGGCAGGAGTACATGAGGTGGGCAGTGAGGGAATTATAGTCATGGTACTAAAAATGAGTTTTTTGTGGGGACTGGAGAACTAGTTGAAGATAAAGTTAGTTCAGGTCATGAAGGGAGGGATCCAGTGGGGACTAGCTTAAGTAATGTTTGGGCAGGAGGGAATGAGACCAGTCTGTATGTAGCTGTCCTGTTAATGAGATGGCCCAGGTAGGGCTGAGATGTGTCAAGAGGAGGTATGAGAGGAAGAAATGGAGTCATAGACATGGAGGGGAAGGAGAAGGGGAAAATGTAGGTGGAAAACAACAAGCTGCTGTAACTTGATTAGGATGGGAGCTGTTAAAGTTATGTTTCAAGAGATAGACGACGGGAAGCTTAAGAAAATAGGTTTTGAAATGCTGTGGGGTATCTGGATGGATGATGAAAAAGAGAGTGTTGGTTGGCCATATTTATTAATAAGGTGGTTGATGGGTTGGTAAAATACTAAGAAGTGTCTGAGTAACAGGTAGTGATGAATATGATTTTGGAGCACCTCTCAACTGCCCCAATTTATTATGTTAAGGAAGATGTGCAAACTACTACTAGATTGGTCAGATTTATGACAGATTAGGTAATAACACAGGGAAGGTCATGAGTGGAGAATGAAAAAAAGGTATAGCTTGAGTAATGTGTATGTCTGGAAGGGCTAGGTAGGCTGCAGGTAGGAGAGAGGGTATCTGTCAAAGGGAATACAGAAAAAAGAGAGGACAGAAAGTACAGTTGTGAAAAATTTTATCATAATGATAGATGTCTTTGCCTTCACTGCTGCAGCATTCTTAATAGATGGGGATTCCCTGCTGTGGCAGTTCAAACATCCAGGCAGTCTACCAAAAACTACTTGTTGCTTTTAAAAGATATGCCAAATGTCACCCAGATGCTCCTTGTATAGCGTAGGGCATAATGGTCATGTTCAGGCCTACCATAATCAGAACTGAATGCCCCAGTAGGAACACAGTCCAAGAAACCAAAGGAGTAACCTGTACATCCAGGAAGGCAAAAGACTAGGGGAATGAGGGAGTGAGGGAATACTGCAGCAATGAAGACAAGGACATCTATCATTACGGTTAAGATGTTACACAATTGTATTATGTCCTTGTCTTCACTGCTGCAGCATTCTTAACAGATGAGAGAATGCCAAAGCTCAAGAGGAAACATGCGAGGAGGAACCTACAGAAGAGCCCCATAAAAAGTCATGAAGAATGGCACTAGCAAAACCAGCTCTAGCTCTAGAGATACCATCCAAGTTGTAGTGCGTGGTAAAGGTATGCACAGAAGTCCAGGTAGCTGCCTCTAGTAGAATGAGCCTTAACTGAAGAAGGAAGTCTCTCATCATGAAAAAGTGTAACAAAAGGAAATAGGCTTAGAAATCCAAGAAGAAATAGTTTGCACAGGTACAACAAGTCTGAAAGATCTAGGATGAAAAGAAACAAATAACCAATCACATTTTCTAACAGCCTTAGTCTTATCCAAATAAACCCTGAGTTGCCTATGCATGTCCAAAGTATGCAACACCCTCTCACTGTCAGATTGTGGACGGGAAAAATGTAGGCAGACTAATAAACTGATTCAATGATAGCTCATTAACCACCTTAGGCATAAAAGAAGGGTTAGCACCAGAAAATGAGGGCAAGCTGTTAAGGGCCTGCAACTCAGACATCTGTCTGGCAGAAGTAAGAGCTAACAAAAGAATGATCTTCCAGGAACAAATTAGCAAATAAACTGAAGCAGCAGGCTCAAATGGAGCCTGAGCCAACTTCTTCAAAACAAAATTAAGATCCCAAGGAGGAGGAACAGGCTTCTTGGGAAGGTCTAATATTAAGAATGCCTTTAAGAAATTGTCTAACCTCAAATCAAGAAGATAAAGGAGGAGAAAAAGGCAGACAAGCAGAGATAGCTGATAAGTGGGCCTTAATAGAAGAATAGGCCAAACCAGCACTGAGCAACTCACACAAATAAGAGAGAACCAAAGGAACATCCACAGTAAGTGGGTCCAGATTATGAAAGAGACACCAAGTAGAAAACCTCTTCCATTTGGATAAGCAAGATTTCCTACTAGTGGGTTTCCTGGCCTCTTACAGGACTTGCAACATGTCCTCAGAAAATGGTGCCTGGGAGAAATCTAAATCCTATCACCGACAGTGTCAGTTGAAGTGTGGACAGGTGGGGATGAATAAGAGGTCCCTTGTCTTGTGTGATTAGATCCACCCTGTGAGGTAACTTGTGATGATTGCCCCTGGCTAGATGCAGAAGTAGAGGAAACCAATGCTGTTGGTGACAAAAGGGAGTCACCAACCGGATTTTGGGTGAATCTTGAACTGGACTTTCAGAATGGGAGGAATGGGAGAGAATCCATAAAGAAACATCCCCTTCCTAGAAAATGAGAGGGAGTCCACCTTCCACAACAGAGGACCTAGGAATCTGGCACAAACCAGAGGAAGTTGTCTGTTCAGAGGGGAGGCAAATATATCCACTTGAGGAGTACCCCACTGGTGGATAATGTTCAGAAACACATCCCTGTGAAGCATCCATTCATGGGACTGAGTTAAGGACCTGCTCAGAGTGTCTGCCACAATGTTCTGGCCAAAAAGATATAAACTGCCTGAAGAGCCACTTGATACTCAGCAGCAAGATCCCATACCAGAAGTGGCAGCCAGTAAAGATAAGATCTCATTCCTCCCTATTTGTTGGTATACAACATCACTGTAGTATTGTCTGTGAACACCTTGAGTGGCTCTGGAGAAAAAGAGGATGAAGGGACTGAAGAGTCAGCAGAAGAGCTCTCATCTCTTTGACATTGATGTGCTCCTTCTGTTGATGAGGTGACCACACAACCTGTACTTTTAGGGAGCCAAATGTTGCCCCCATCCTATGTCTGAAGTGTCAGTGAACAAAGTGAACAATTCCTGAAAGGGAAAGGGGAGATAAAAAGGGATCCCTGGATTCAGAGACAACTGCTGAATCCACCAGTGAAGTTCCTGTCTGAGTCAAGGATGAAGAGGAACTACAAAGTCTAGAGAATATCTATGTTGGAGCCTCACTGCCTTCAGAAAGCACTGAAACTTTTTCATGTGAAGTTTGGCCAGACAGAGCATCAGAATGGTGGATGCCATGAAACCAGAGCTCTCAAGAACTCCCTGGTGGTAATAGAAACCAGAGGAAGAAGAGTTTAAAAGAAATGAGAGTGAAGACCTTTGGAAGGGCAAGAATGCAAGCAGTGGCACCGTCTGAATCCTGCAACCCAGAAAAACATGATCCTCAGAAGGAGTCAGAGAAGACTTTTTGAAATTTACTGTGAACCCCAGGCTCTGAAGAGGGAAAATGACAAAATGAAGATTTTACAAAAGCATCTCTGGAGAGAACAATGTCTAAGTAATGAAATATTTGGATCCCTGAAAGCCTGCAAAAAGCAATCACAGGAGCAAGGCATTTTGGTGAACACTTTTGGGCCAGTAGAAAGACAAAAGGGCAAAGCAGAGAACTGAAAGTGCCAGGAAACAACAGACAAATGCAAAAACTTCCTGAAAAGAGGATGGATCGGAATATGGAGATAAGCATCCTTGAGATCCAGAGATACCATATAGGCCTGAAGGAGCAAGAGAGAAAACAGAATCTGAAGGGGCAACATCTAAAAGGAAGGCACTTTTAGAAAAGTGTTTAGAGGAGACAGATCTAGAATATTTCTCCAAATTCCCTCTTTTCTGTGCATTAGAAACAGACTGGAGTAAATCACTTTCCCCCTTTTGAACACAGGTACCATTTGAATAGTACCATGAGCCAAGATATTTTGAAAAACCTCTGGGGAAAAAGGGAAGTTGTTCCTGAGGAGGCTGAGGAATGCCCATAAAAGGAGGATGGGATTTCCAGATCATGATGTTCCCCTGATGAATTATTGACAGAACCCAAGAATCCCGAGTGATCTGAAGCCAAGCAGGAAGAGAAAGAGAAAGTTGAAGAGAAAGAGGAATGTGCCTGAGGGATGGATAGCCATGCAGCACCTGGTTTGCCTGGAAAGGAAGGCTTTGGAGTTCTTGAAAACTGAGAAGCCTTAGCAGAAGGAGCCTGTTTGCCATGCTTCTTACCTTTAGTAGAAGGGCAGGATTGTCTATGAACAAAGGCAGACTTAGCAGGGTAGTTTCTCTGAAAATAAGGACAGGAGAAACAAACACAATTTTTCCTGCAAAGTCTTGCAGTTATCCTGAAGGGACTTAAACAAACTAGCAGCAGCTTCTCCAAACAAAAGCTTAGAATCTAGAGGAGCATTCATCAACTTAGCCTTAACATCATCAGGTAGAGGTTGAAGCCTAAGCCAAGAATACCTCTTCATCACTGAACCTAAATTAGCAGCCTTGGAAGAGTCGTCTGCTGCATCATAACTGCATTAAGTTGAAGAACAAACAACTTCAGAGGATGTCCCTAGCAAGGAGAGAACAGACATTTTACCTTCAGAGTCTGGAAAATTAAAAATAAGTTGACAGATCTGAGAAAGAAAAGCCAACACCTACCTACACATACATGTCTGATAATTAATAACCCTAAAAACTAGGGTAGCAAAGTCTGATAATTAATAACCCTAAAAACTAGGGTAGCAAAGTGTAAACCTTCTTACCCAGATTTTCCATAGCTCTGCTCTCCTTGTCAGAAGGCAATAACATGGGCAAAGGAAGCAATTGAGATGGCTTATCAGAGGCTGCAGACACTACAGGAAAGTCAGCAGCCAGACATTTATATAAAAAATAAGTCATCAGGCACTCTATAAAACCTGTCAGTTTTTTTGGGACCAGAAGGCAAAGAATCAGGCACATGAGGCATTGGAAAAAGCATCCAGCAAAGCAGCCAAAACAGGGGAGAATAGCCCAGGCTTAGGAGATTCCAACTGCAGCAACTTATAGTACCTCTTATGGATATCAGAGACCTGAGCATAATCCCATTTAAAAAAAATCCAACATCTTAGAGAGTGTCGCCCCAGAGGAAATTTCCTCAAAAGGAACATCAGGACTACTAGATTCCTCCGCCTCCTCTGACCCATACTCCAAAATAGAAGGAATGTGAGTAGAGAATAAGTCAGGGATTTGTCATCAGAATCTGACTCATCCTCTGAAAAATCCTGTTCTCTAGGCCTTTTAAGAAGAGTAGAGGACCAAGGAGAAGCAGGAACCAAAACTCCTTGAAGATGAAGCAGTAAATAGCCCCTGAGTTGAAGGCCTGCCACTCACTTTGTGGATCCCTAGAAGCAAAAGAAACATGTTTAATTTTTTTGTTTCTTTTTTAAGGGAACATTTCCTCCAAATAACTGAGAAGGCTCAGATCAAAGACAGCAGTCAAGGACTGGTAGTAGGATCTTCTTTCCCAACTGAGGAACTTCCCTAGGGCCCTTAGAAAAAATCAACTGTGGTTCCCTCTGAATGTCTGAGACAGACACCTGCAAAGCCTCTTCGGATATGCTGCCAGCTAGACCTTCACCAGCCTCCAACACAGTCGCAGTAGAGAAATCCAACAACACAGGCAGACAGACCTCCGGGTTTGTAACAACCTTGGGAGAAGCACCTGGCAGAAGATTCTGGTTGTACCTTTTTCCCCTTCTTCTTCTTCCCTAACAGCTGACCCTCCGGGCAGGAGATTCCTTCCATTGTATCTTTAGTGAGAAGCTTAAGGTGCTGGTTCTCAAGATACAAGGAAAGGGAAGAAATTCTACTGTGATGGGTTTTCAGAAACGACGCCTGACAAATAGAACAAGACATATGGTCATAAGATACTCCTAGACAAAAAAAGACACTTAGCGTGGTGGTCTTTATGGGGAATTTGTCTCCCACACTGGTATGTACACTTCTTGGATGACATTAACCCCAAGGAGCACAAAAAAGTAAGAAAAAACAATCCGCCCAATGGGCCACTTATCTACAACTGCAATAGAAGTCAGCAAACAGGTGTAGGTAGTCACTGGAGAGTAAAATGTGTTCAACTGGCAGAAAACATACGCAGATAAACAGACCAATGGCAACAAAAATATTCTTATTATGGTAGGCCTGAACATCACCTTTATGCCCTATGCTACACAAGCAGCATTTGGGTGACATTTGGCATATCTTTTAAAAGTAACAAGTAGTCTTTAGTAGACTAGCCAGACATTCAGGCTTCTATGGCAGGAATTCCCATCTGTTAAAAACACTGTAGCAGTGAATGTAAGGTCAAGGATATAGTGAAAAAAAATCATTAGGAGGATGTAGGAGTATAGCAGAATAGGAAGAGAGGTAGATGCCATGAAGACCGAAAGGATGTACAGAAAAGATGGACTATGTAGACTACAGGATATTTAAAATGGGTAGGATAGAAGTTGTGCAGAAATGAAAAAGGCAGATGAGGTTGACAAGTTTAACAGAGAAGGAGAAGAAAAGAGCAGAGAAGAGAAAGCAGAAAATAAAGTAAGATGGCTGCTGTTAGCTTAACTTCTCCAAGTTTTTTTCGGTTTCTAATACCATGACAGGAAAGGACCCCATTTCTAAGTCAAAGTATGATTAAAGATTGTGAAATAAGTATTGTTTCAATCTTTGACATTAGTCAAAAGTGCTTTTTGCAACACCTGCAATGTGCCCAGAAGTGACTTCTTCTGAAATTCATAGACTATATCAGTAGCATATATAAATACAACTGTGAATTCCTTTTTATGAGAACTATTGTTCATACTACCATTGGAACTATCTAGGTCGCCTTCTTCCACATTGCCTGGTAACTGTCTGTAAATTCTGGTATTTTCTGACTTTGCTTCTATGTACATAAGACACTGTAATCAGTGGGTATAGCAATTTCAACGATCAATGCTACGTTTGTCTTCTCATTCTTTTTACAGACTACTGTATCTGTTTTTATTACATCTTTTTTTTGAACTGTTAGTAATGGGTGATCCCCTGTGATACAAAGTTCGTCATTCTCTGTAATGCTTTGTAGTACATTTCCACTGCTTCTCAGCTACTTCAATATTGTAAAGTTTGAACAATCCCCAGTGCAACAGCCTTGCCACATTATTATGTCTTTCAGTATACAGGCCCTCTGCCTTTAGTGTATCACATCCAGCAACAACATGTGCAACTGTTTCCAGTTTTCTTTTACAGAACCTGTATTTGTTTGTTTCTCCGTTATGCTCAGTGGACTTTGTAAACCAATATGTACATAGTCCGCTATTCTGTGCCGCAAATATTATTAACCTTTCATCTTTTGGTTTAAATTCACCTCTCCTTAATCATTCCTGTCTCAGATCTTGATCGACATGAGGTTGTTCCAGGACTCTTCTGTACTTGCAGCTATATTTATATCTTTTTCAGATGTCTTGCCTTCTCATCTGACCTTCTCATTATATTATTCTTTTTGTCTTTTGGCATGGACAGTTGCTGCTTGATTTTTGTCATCTTCTGGTTTTTAACTTCATTCATACCGATATACTTCTGTTAAACTAAGGAAGGAAGACTTATTCTCATCTTGTTTTCAAAGCTTCGCTATGGGTTTTGTGAGGTCAGTAGATATGTATGCAGTCCTATGATTGCAGATCTTTATGTGTAATCAGTTTTGAGGCGGCCCATACCTCCTTCAGAATGGAGAATATATTGGCATACACTGATTTTTATAAATATTTTGATAAGCATGAAGCATTTTTCTTGTTTTCCTATCCAAATGATCCAATACCTTTTCAGGCCAGTCAATCACTCCAAAACTGTAAGTCAGGACAGAGGAAGAGCAAACTGGTTTATAGCTTGGACTTTGTTCCTAGATGTCAGGGCTGTTTTCAGTATAAATTTTATTCTTCTAAAATATTCCTTACTGAGTTTTGTTCATATTTGTACATGTTTTATTCTCAATCCTTCAACAATTCCCAAATATTTATACACTCAGTCCTGCTCAAGTTCCTTTATATCACATGCCTCCCAGACTGATATTTTCTTGGTGCTGCAACTTTCTTCCTTTAAATGTTGCTTTTCCACATTTATCAAGACCAAATGACATTCTTAAATCATCTAGGAGAAGTTTGGATGACTTCTAGTTGTGCTTTCATCTTCTCATCTGATGATCTATACAGTTTTAAATGATCCACAAAAAGAAGAGAAGTCTTTACACTTCATTGTTTTCTGGGAGCCAAATTGTAATCATGACATGATATGTTGAGTAGACAGCTTAATGGGTTAAGGGCAAAACAAAAGAGCAGCGGTAACAAAGAGTAACCCTGGAATATCTCCCTTTGAGTTTTTATCCCTGACATAATAATTTGTCCTTTTTCGTGGCTTAGCTGGAAAGTGGTTTGCCACTGTTTTATGGTCACTGTATTGTAACTGATCAATTTAGGGTCAATCTTGTACATCTGTAAGTACATGAATGTGGGATGCTGTCAAATGCTTTTTTGTAATCTATCCATGTCATACTTAGATTCTTCCCCCTTTTACAATTCTCCATTATGACTTTATTTAACAACAAATGATCTTTAGTTCCATGATCTTTAGTTCCATATGACCTTGTTTTGTTACCATTTTGTTTTATTGTCATGATTAAATTTTCTTCTAAATGATTATAAACATTGTTGACATCAATTCCAGTGCATACTTTCTACGTGGTAAGAAGGCAGGTTGATTGTCTATAGTTTTTAGTATAATTTGCAGGTTCACTCTTAAGGAGGAGTACTGTTTTTTCCTGTTGTTAATCAGGTTATTGTCTGCTTTTGGTGTGCAAATAAGTAGTTCTTTCTCAAGGCAAAATCTTCAGCTAAAGATGTTAATACTTTTAGATAAAAGTTAGGTACTGCATCTGGGCATGGGGGTTTCCAATAAGGATCTTTTCTTAACTTTGTTTCAATTCCTCTGGCCATTACATCACCCCATTTCATATCCTGCACATTTTAGCTTCTTAGTGTTTCTTTTACTTCTTCTATCCATTCAGCATTTTTATCATGTTCCACAGGATCTTCATAGGGATTTCTCCAAAATGTGTCTATTTCTTCATTTTTTGTTTTATTTCTATTCCTTTTGCTTTGTTTCCCACTTCTCAACTGGGTCATCAATGAATTGCTTATTTTGCACATTTCCTTTATATTCATCTGTGCATCTTCTACGTTTTTCTGCCTGTGCTGATATATTTAGTTTATTATTTGCAATAGTGTATGATAGGCTTCAGTTCAGGATCAAGGATGACAATGCAAATCAGGCAGTTGCAGAAACAGTGTGACAGAAGCCAATACATTGGACTAGAGAAAGAGAGACATAGATTGCATGATGTTAGCTTTTAAGCTGAAGGCTTAGAGGAAGGAATATAAAGTGGGAGTGTAAAAAAAAAAAAGAAACATGGAAGCATGGAACAAAGTGCAGGAAATAGAAGTAGTTTTAACAGCTTATTGTCAGGGGTTATGTAGGACAGAGAGAAGAGAAGAGAAAGGGACAGACAGAAGAGTGAGAAGCAGAGGAGATCTTGGAGGGAACATGCTTGAGAGACAGACATGCATAATTTTAGATGAAGATAAAGGGAGGTTAGAAATATGATTAAATACTTAAAGCAAAGCAAAGAAAGAACAATGGATGGTTACCCTATGAATTTCTGTAAATTGGTAGGTAATATGTTTATAGACTTATTCTAGGCTAATTGTATAACCCAACCCGGTTTTGTCCCCAGGTTTCTTGGACATCTATGTGTTGGGGTATGTTAGTAAAGGTAGCTAAGGGATATGTGGGGGTAAGGTATGTTGATTGGGGATTAATTTACAAAATATTAACATCTATCAGAGACCTGGGGGCTAGACCAAGGGTAAATTTACAATTTTCCATCTAATGATCAAAGTTTCTTTTCAATAGGGTCAGAGATGAACTCTGCTTCACGTATATGGGGAGTTTATTCTATAGCAGGGATCCTTTGAGACATGTACCAGTCTCTCCAGTATGTTTTATTTATGTTGCAGGCAAAGGTCAGGTCCTTGTATATATTGTTTCTGGTGCTGTTTGTTTTATAGATGTGCAAGAGATCCAACAGATCTGAGGATGCATTATATGCTAGGCATAGATCACCTCTCAGTAACCTGTAGGAGACTGAGTACAGTGATAGGGCCTTAAGGTGATCTGTGTAGGACAGGATATTCATACACTGGATTCTCCTGGTGAGGAACCTTTCAGGGTGTTTGAGCTGTTGCAAGTGCCTGTATAGGTACATGCCAAAGGGGGCATTCTACTCAATGATGGGTCTAATAAGGGCTGAGCAGAGTGGAACTGTTACTTCCCTGGACCTGGATGCCATAACCTTACTTATGAGTTGGACAACATAGAATGATTTTCTTTCTATCTTGGCTACGTGTTTGTTGAAGGCCGGATTAGTGTCTACATATATTCTCATATCCCTAATTATTGAGTTAACTCTTAGAGCTGTTTTATTGAAGTAATTATCTGGTGTGGACAATTTCCCAAAGGTCACTATAATACATTTCTTAATATGAATTTTAATTCATGGATTCAGGACCAATCATTTGATTGCACTAAGCCCAGATGTTGCTGTTATTGGGGAATCTATGATAGTTTCCAATTTATGGCCATCTGTGAACTTTGTAAGCCAGAGGCCTTTGACATTACCTTTGACTTATGAGAAGTAGATGTGAAACAAGAGTGGGTCCAACATGCAGCCCTGGGGTACTTCCATGGTGACTGGTCTCCTGTTGGAGATGGTCTCACTGATCCTGACTTCTTGGGTCCTATCTGTGAGCTAGCCAGCAATACAGAAGGTTATATAGGGATTTATGACTAGTTCTGAGAGTTTGTCAGCATTACCTGAGTGGGGCATCATATTAAATGCCTTGGTTAGGTCAAGGTAGGTTCTATGCACCATTTTGCCCTCATTCATAGCCTTGGTGACCCTCTCAAAGAAGTCTACCAGGTTGAGTAGACAAGCCCTTCCATTAAAAAAGCCAAGTTAGGATGGTTCCAGTGTCCATGGGATGCCATTGTCCTTGCTGATCATTTCAATGCTAATTTTTTTTTCATGGCTTTGCACCTCAGACTTGACAGACTGATACGTCAGTAGTTCCCAGAGTAAGTTAATGGTCCATCATTATGAAGAGGGAATAACATTGCAGCCCTTCATTCACCTGGCACATAAGCTGTCTTGAGGCTGTAGTTGAAGAGTGACTCACGTGGTCCTGCTAGGTCATGTTTTAGGTTATTTAGGAGGCAACTGGGGAAATTGTCAGGACTCATTGAAGCATTGTTTTTGGTCTTAGTGAGAGCCACCAGCACTTGATTCCTGCTGAAAGTTGGGAGAATATGCTAGAAGGGATTTCACATGGGGTGGTGGGGGGACTGGGGAGTAAGGAGGTGGCATAAGAGTTGTGGAGTTGTCTCATAAAATTGTAAAAGTGGAGTGCCAACATACCACTTAACAACTTAGTGCAGAAAATCTATACAAAACCAAAAATAACAGGGGGACAAAGGTGCAAAAATAGGGACAGATTTTAAATGTTGCACTTATAAACTTAGAACATTGCTAGAATAACAGGTTTTGTTAGCATACATTTTCTGACAGATCTGAAGTATGAAACTCAGTTATTTTATTATTTAGTGACTTCAATCCTCAATGTTTTGCAAGAAAACTACAAATTTTATGAAGAACAGACCAAAATATGAGGCAAACATCTGGACATTCTACAAAAATCTGGACAGTTGAGAGCTATGAGGGCTAACCACACAGTGATGTGAACCTTGACTATAGAAGATTGCCAGTGTTAATGTGACACCCTGACTCCATGTGAAAAAATGGAAAAAGTGGTTGTGAATGGACGGATAGATGTATGGATGAATGCACGGATGGTCTACTAAGCCTGATACAAAAGGTGTTTTGGGTGGTACTTATAAAATATTAATGAGACACACATGTCCTTATGTACTTTAAAATTATATCTGTGATAATTGGTTTACTATTGAAATGTCGAATGGCACTACATCGACTGTACTATAGTCGAACACGGAAGTTCGAAAATAGTAATGTCGACGACAAAAAAACAATCTAGGACTGTGTTTTAACATGGGTCGAGGTAGGGGAGATGTTTGTAGTTCTGAATAATACTGAACACCTACCTCGACCCATGTTAAAACCATTCCTAGATTGTTTTTTTGTCGTCAACATTACTATTTTCGAACTTCCGTGTTCGACTATAGTACAGTCGATGTAGTGCCGTTCGACATTTCAATAGTAAACCGTGATAATTATCGATATCAAAAATAAAAAGTAGAGGGGATGTTACCTAGAATAATGCAGGTAAATTTTGCAAAACGAAGGAAGTCCAAATATCCCTACTGGCTGCATTTGAATTTCAAGGAGACTGCTAAAGGGGAAAGGTGTAAGGTAGGATATGACCATATTTTAAAAAGTGATTGATTTGTTAGAATGTAGCTTTATGTTTAGGATAATGTGGGAAGACATTTTATGGAAAAAGATACTTGAAGCATAACAATAGCTGGTGGAACTAGAGGTGAGAATTAGATGAAGGTATCCACTTTCAGCATGAAAATTTCCACTAGTGGTAGAATTCTTTATGTAGAGAGTTAGAAGAAATTTTGACTAAAAAACAAGAAAGAAATTCAGTTTGTTTTGCAGATAACTGTTGTTTGTAACTGATGTGTAGAAGTCATGGATGTGGTGGTGATGTTAAAGGGTTTTGATAAGCTATTGGTTTTGGAGCATTGCACCAGCAAGTCACTGAAGTTGGATTGCCATTTTTGACCGCTGAAAAGGTCCCATCTCCCAGGACCTGGCATTAGGATTTGTTTTTTTAACTGCAGGACATTTCTGAACAAACTCAATATTGTCTCTGATTTACTTTTTAAAGGTAACCTGGTGTTTATTATGCAGTCCTGGTTTAATAGTTTTGGACTTCATCTAGCCGCATCCCCTTCCCCCAGCTCTCTGTTATTTCAACTCTTGGCCGGGTAGTACACGTGGAAATGTGGCTGTTTGTTTTTTTTATTAAAGCTTGAAGTATGCTAGGTTAATTTTTGAAGTTCCAACATCCTTAAATGTATTGTTGGAATGGGAATAAACTGCATATTTCTCATGGAGTATCATCCAGCTGGGTACCTAGATGCAGTCCGTTAAATATTATTTCAGTAGCCTAATGCATGCATGCACTTGATAGCTGGTCAAAAGTGATTGTAATGTCTTGGTTGGTGAAGATGTATGAGCTTGCCATGGAATTTCTCAATGTTTTACTAAGTTTTAGATTAATTAAGGAAACACCTCTTTTCCTCACAAATCTGGACTCTCTGTAGTCTTAATCTTCCAACTAGGTCTAGTGGAACCAGTCACCTGCTCCATCCATCCCCCTGTTCTTTATGGGCCGGGGTTTCTACCTGTACTGCTAGCTGATACTGAGCTTGTCCATTTCATAGATCTGTGAAATATCTAAATGCTGCTCTGATACTTAAAATGGATCAACTCTGCGAGGGGTCAGTGCACTACTGGTGATCTAGACTCCTTAGGTGCTGCATGTTGTACAACTGCAAATAGTTCCATGGATAGAACAACCTCAGTCTGTGCATGACCAAGGCCTAAGTGTTTGACATGAGCCTTGGTTTAGTTCTGAGCTCTGTGTGATGAGACACTGGGCCAGCATTTAGAGCAGAAACATAGGCAGGCTTGCCAAGGCCTAACTGATTGACATGAGCCTTGGTTTAGTTCTGAGCCCTGTGTGATGATACTGGGCCAGTATTTAGAGCATAAACATAGGAGGACTTGCCAAGGCCTAATTGATTGACATGTGCCTTGGTTTAGTTCTGAGCACTGTGTGATGAGACACTGGGCCAGCATTTAGACCATAAACATAAGAGGACTTGCTTTCTCAAGGATAGGCTTATTTTGGTTGTGTATTATTGTAACCTATTAAATGGACATCTTATGAACAAATGTCATTTTTCTGTCTGCTTTCATTAATGCACGATGAGTTTACAGTGCATTTTTAGATTTGCTCTTCTTACTTTGTAGTGATTGTGCATTTTTTCACATTTTCCAGACTTGCAATTACAAGTCTCACATTTCTGAGAAGAAAGTCTGTATTCACATCTGCAAGTTGTTATACATTAAAGAATATAGATACTGTGTGTGCAGTATTTGCAGATTTACTTGATTTGTTACAACAGAAGGTAAAGACAGGAAGATAAGGGCAGAGATAGAGATACAGAGAGAGGCATCATTGTCTCCTTTTTCAAAAGCTTGGTATGTCCTATCCATCTCCCCGGAAGAAATACCTTATTGTCCTTGATGTTGTCATTAAATCATTCAAAGTTTTGGATGCTATTTGTCTGTGCAGAGACCATAACCATTCCCTCCTCACACACATACACACCTCTTTTCTCAATACCTGTTGGTTAAAAGTTATTGATGAGGAAAAAACTGATAATTTCTGCAACCAAACATTTATCTTGCGGAATGTATTTCCACTATTTTTCTTAGATTTCTAGAATATTAATCTGGGTTTAGAATCATCATATCCTTTGTGTTATGATTGTTTACAAAGTGTACTTATTTAGTCTTTTTCTGATCCTGTAGAAATAAATGCCATCCACTTTTAGAGCTGTCATTCACATTATAATAGTACATGTATGTAGATGTATAATTGGTAATATTTAAATAAAAGCACAATAAATGGCTTACAAAACCACAAAGTCAAATTATATTTTATTAAATAATATGCACAGGGCATTATGCATGTGATTTAATAAAAATATTTTGACTTCATGGTATTGTGAGGCATTTTTTTTGGACCTGTAATGATGTCTGGCTGCTTTTGCCTACTTTGGCTACCTTTACATTTATTTAATATTTTGATTAAGTAATGTTTTGTTATTTTTTTCTCCTCCTTGATTTGCTGCATGTTCTTATTTTATAACTGAAAGCTTGACCTTAATGTATAAAATACAGTTTTTGTTATGTTCTTATTATCAGCACATACAGTATCATGGCATTACCTGTAAAATGCTGCACTTTCATGAGCATATGTTGTTATACCGCTCTGGGCGATGTCAGAGGCATAGTCCTATTGATGCAGTATATCTTCTTAGTCAACTAAAATAAATAAATCGTGACATCTGTGTTTATAAAAAATACTTTACTCACGTGTACATCATACAAACTGTTTTGCATAACTCTGATAAAATTTACCTGATAGCTTCAACAGAGGCCTTACTGCTTTTGCGAAGATATTAAACTCCTGAACTAAGGGGATAGCGACATCTAATGCATTTTCTCAAGATAAAGAAATGGCATAACAGGCATTTTCAAAGAAGGGCAATGGTCTTAAGAAATAGAAGGGAGTGTGGCAGAACATGGGAATAATCCTTTTGGAATGAGTTATAGGTTCATGGACAAGCTGAGAGTTAAAGAATTTGTAAGCCTAGTTGTGACAGAATAAAAACAATATGTTTGTTAGTACATTGTATAATCGATACATAGATAAGAATCCCAGACAGACTAGAAGGGGCTGGTGTTTCTAATCTGTTCTCAATTTCTTAGTTTCCTCTGTTTTTGTTGATGTGAACACTCCCAGTAAAGTGACTGATACACCAGAACACCACAAATTAACAGGTGCATTCAGAGACAGTAACACACAAGAGGTGCTGTCTACCACTGACATTAAGGAACAGATCATTACTGGCAAGCAACAATGAATTGTATACTGTAAGGATGAGGTACAATATTATACTGCATATTATACAATGGTAGCTCATTAACATTCAAAAACATGCATGCCGATTGTCAGCCCAGTGTTGTAAATCGAGCATATACCAACAGAAAAAAGTCCGGTTGCCCAGACTTTTTTCTATTAATATATGCTAAGGCTTTGCAGTTTTCCTGAGCTGAGAGGTACATATGGAGGGCAGAGAAAATAAAAGCAAATCAAGCTCATTAATCAAAACTTAAGACATGTACCTGCTTTTCCTTGTATTTTTGCCCTATCTTATACCTCTAAACTATCCAGATTTCACAGTTTTTTATTCCAAAAAAAAAAAAAAGGTAACTGGGATCTTCCTATCTCCATTGCTTGCTTTACAAAGCACTGATGTACCACATAAGTGTGGGAACAGAAGTCTCATACGCATGCACAGTACATCAACAAAGTGGCAGAATCAGGAAACAATGCCGAAGAGCACTACAGCTCTGTTAGACATTATTTAAGAAAAGTAAGTCATTTCTTCAATAATGTCATTGTATAATAGCAATAACAGACTCCTGGGTGTGGTATATTGAAGAGTTATTCATGGTTGCCTTTGTTTGCTTTTCCCTAATGATTAAACTACAACAACCATGGATAAATCTTGACTATACCATAACCACTCATCAGTTATTGCTGTATAAACAGATGGGGCAGACTAATGTGATACAGAAAGTGTACAACTTCAGTAAAATTATTCCAAAAACAAGAGATCTCATTTATTTATCTCAGTTGATTGAAGCGACTAAGACAGAAACCACTGATATTGACTCAATATTGTATAAAACCAAGATTATAGAAAAACCCACAAAAACAGTGTTTTTGCAGTGAGGCGTCATCCAGAGCTCCCCCTTACCTCAACATACTAATTCCATGATCACACAACCATTGAAAAGAGGCAAATAACTTTTTTTTTTTCACAGAGGTGATACAAATGAAGGGAGGGAATAGATATTGAACTTGTGAGATGTTTGACTACATGTCATAGTTGTTTGATTGTGGAGTTTGTTGCATCTCAGCTTGACAAAAACTCTAGTCTATTGTGTACATAAATAATTGGGGGGCATTGCTTCTCTTTCTCTCTCTTGCCTGTGCTGAGCCTCAGATGACTGCATCCAAATAGGTGTGATTTCGGACTGTGTTGTAATAGGTTCATAGGTTGGTACTAGGCTCTCGGCCCTAGGGCCTATACAAGCCCAGCCATAACAATTCCTGTATATTTCTTCCCACAATATTTACTTCTCTGGACCCCTGTCTAGCAGGGTGACTGACATGATCCCTGGGGTGAATTTCCTTTCTTCCATCCAATCATCAAGGTTCCATTTGAAGAGGGCCAAGGAGGCGCTCTGCTTGACATGTATGGGCAGTCTATTCCAGAGTATGGGGAGTTTCTGGGTCAGGAACCTATCCCTCCAGCCTGTTTTGTTCATTGTGATGACAAGGTTTAGATCCCTGGATCATGTAGCTCTGAGGGATTGGGTTATTACTGGGACTGGGACATATTCCTGTAGAAAGAAGCATACAGCATTGTTGAATAGTGCTTCAGGTACCTCATAGCTGGTCCAACATTTCCCAAAAAATGTCCTGGTACCACATTATTTGAAGAATGCAAAAATGTGTGAGAATGTCCACCAGCATCCCAAACATTACTGTGAGTTTTCCGGGCAAAGAAGCAATGGCCAAGTTACCTGCAGTTGTTGATATTATGGAGACTTTTACAGCTGAAGGAGTTGATTTTCCCATTACGAATCTGTGTGTGGCAGATACAGGCTCAACACCACTGCTGACTAAGATGGCAGTCAGGAAGTAAGAACTAAGAATTGAAACTGACCAGTTATACATTAAGATCATTCAATACAGTTTTCACATATTAACTATTGTTAGTTGTCTGTTCTGGATAGAGACCCTGAATTGTTTTAAAAAAAATAAATGGCTTTTAGATACTATATGAATATTATCTGGGCTGCTCAGTAATATAACATGTGATTTATTATTACAGTTCTGGTAGGAGAGCAACACGTCAGTGGTGAAGGGGGAATAATACAATTACAAAGACTACCTCAACTGGATGTCCATAGCTTGCGGTCCCATAATTCAGTGGTCCCCAACCAGCAGGCCACACAAAAAGAATAAAAAACTTTATTTTGGGAGCCCGACTGTTCAGAAAAAAGTGTATGTATGTGTAAGAGTGTGTTGTTTTTTTCTGCGTGTGTGAGTGAATACATGCATGAAAGCAGAATGTATGAGTGTGAATAGTGCAATCACAGTGCTTTTTCTGTTTAATGAGTGTAAAGTAAAAATAAATGAAACTGAAAAAAAGTGTGTTTATGTGCACACGCGTGTTTGTATGTCTATTTTTCTGTCTGCATGTGTGAGTGAATGTGTGCACGAAAGCAGAAGTGACTCTGTGTGTGTGTGTGTGTGTGTGTGTGTGTGTGTGTGTGTGTGTGTGTGTGTGTGTGTGTGTGTGTAAGAGAGAGATAGGCAGACAGTGAAGAGTGAGAGTGATCCCTGAGAGCAGTAGCTAAGAGGTTTATGTACCTCTCACCTATACATCTCACCTTCTCCTAACAAGAAATCTGGACAAAGCCACAAATAATGGGAGACAGATGGCCAGAAATAAGGACCAATTTTAAATATTGCTCTTATAAACTTAGAAAGTTCCTAGAGCAATAAGGTTTCCATTAGCAGGTATGTTATCTGAATGATATGAAGTCTGAAACTCAAATGCCTGTTATTATTTAATGACTTCAATCCCTAGTCATTTGCCAGAAAACTACACATTTTATGAGGATGGAACCAAACATATGAGCCAACTATCTGAACATTCTGCAAAAATCTGGACAGTTGAAAGATATGCTCTGTTGGCTCTTAGCTCAAGATATCTGGATAAACCTAAAATAAATGAGGGACAAAGACTCAAAATAGGAACATATTTTACTTGATTATTAGGATTTGTATTAGCATACATTTTCTGAAACACAGGTGTGCATGAGTGAGTGAGTGAGTGAGACAGTAAAGAGGTTTTCCGGGCTATTCAGCTGAAGAAATCTGGATAAACTAAAATAAAGAGGGAACAAAGGCTCAAAAATAGGAACAGATTCAATTACGGCTCTTTTAAAATGGCAAACTTCCTTAAATAAAAGGATTGGTGTTAGTATGAAATTTCTGAAGAAAATAATAGTCTGAAACTCATATGTATATGTATGCCATTATATAGTAATTTCAATCTCTAATGACTGGCAACAAACCAAACATTTCAGGAGTAAGTCACCAAAAAATAAAGTAAATGCCTAGATATTTTTTAAAAGTTATATTTTGGATGTAAAATTATTCCTCCAGCACCATTAACATATACTACAGCAAGTTTGAAACATTAGGCAGAGGAACTATTTTACATCAAAAATATATAAAAAAATAGTACTTAAAATAAATACAGAAGCACAACACAACAATTTTACAGTTTTACAGAAAGCCCATTCTCCAATCTAAGTGCAACAATGCCCTTCAGGGTATGTGTTAACGTGTAATTAAAGCCCTTCCAGGGGTGTAGAAGCCTTCTGCCTGTGGTGTTGGGTCTCATAACCACCCTGGGCAGGTGTTAATTACACATTAACCCACATTCCTGTCTGGCAATATTGCTTCCTTACTATGCATGGGAGATGGCCAGTCCATGGAAAAGTATCTTACGTGAAACCGGTCTGTGGTACAAAAAAGGTTGGAGACTACTGCCATAATTGACTTCTTTGGGAGTAAACTGTATTTACTGCGGCGTCATGCATGTGAATGATGCAAGATCCTGAGGGGGTCATTTGCATTTGTACTCCATGCATGGACTATTGTGCATACAACAAGTAAGACTGCATACAATATTTTACCCCATTGTATAAGAATGTTCATGAATTGCAAATGGGGCTGATCTTTGGTTCACAATGTTAGCACTCACCATTTTTAGGTTAGTTTGCTCTACAACAAGACTGGATAAAGCAGTAGATGCATAGCTTCAGCCATGCCTATATGATTCCTGTACATTTAACATAGGTTACTTATCATTTTTTTAAACAATTCAATATGAAAATTACATTTTCAATGACTTGTACAGTGTGTCAGCAAATTGCATTACTTTGCTTGTGATAGAAATTCATAAGTTCATAAATATATTCCCAGCCCAAGAATCCAAAAGAATCCAAATTCCTTTTGGCACACTCTAGTCCTTCAGACTGTCTTACATGTAAACTTATGTTGTTCCATGGATGTGTCATTTTGAGTGAAATGTATGAGTGTAGTACCAAGGAATTTGCAATTTTAAAAAAATGTAATTACTGTGCCTATGTTTTTTTTTTAATTTCTATTAACTTCAGTATTAAGCATAATTTATAAAATTGGGTCATGAATTTTTTGGAAGCCAGAATCAATCTTCCACAAATATATCTGTAACAGAAAAAGAATACATTTAAATGTTTCCATTTTGTGTAATAGTCTTGATTTCTTAATGAAACTATTTTCCTTGTGAATTGTCGGTGAACCCTTTCTAGAGTTTTTAGTTGACCCTGCATATATATACAAAATGTCTTATTGTATTCAATATCTGGTCTTACATAGGTTTTAAACATTACCATTAAACAATATTCATGTCTTGTTGTATGATTCCTTAGCGGAAGACCTGTATGTCAAAAGGGCTTTCATACAAGTAACATTGACATATATATTAAAGGATAAATAAGAATATATTATAATACCCAAATCTTTATATCATTCACCTCTTGAGGTTGTATAGTTGATGGATATATAGGATACCTTTTAATTTCATTTGAAAAGTACTTAATATTGTACTTGTCAAAACTCAGTCTTAAACCTGCATCTAATGCCCAATTGCTTAATGATTGTAAATAGACAGATATTAAGGTTGTCAGTGTCGGATGTGTTTTGCATTATAAATCAAATTTTGCAGTCATAGGCATAGTTTTATATCCAAACTTTGCTAGTTGTAAGGATAGTAGAAGACTATATTAAATAGCAGTGGTCCTAAAACTGATCCCTGAGGAACTCCAGACATAACAGGTAAGCAGAACTGGTGTTTTGTATCTTAACACACTGTTTTCTGTCTAATAACTAGTTCATAAGGCATCCAGTGATATATCAGTGTGTATTAGTTTTCATTAAACATTTAAAGATAACCTTGCACAGAAGACAATAAAAAGCTTTAGCAAAATCTAAAAAAATAAAATGACACCAGTTAGTAATCCAAGATCCAAAGCCATGGTTTTCTGTTCGTAAAAACTTAGGTTTTTCATGGTTGAGTTATCTTTTGTAAAACCATGTTGATTTAAATGCATAACTGCTAAGCTATTACACGTGTTATTTATAAGAGCAAACATTTTTTAAAATGCTTACCAATTAAGGATGTTAAGCTGATTGGCCTATAACTTTTCATTAGACCTTTCATGTCCTCCTCATAAATAAGGGTTAGACAAGAAACTTTCCAGGGATTTGGAACAAACCTGCTAATCAAAAGTTGTTAAAAGTGTTACTCAAAATAGGTATAACTGTAGTCTAAATTCCAGTCAAAAACTGACCTAGGATCAAATCAGGACCTATTGATGCAGTCTATATTCTGTATGCTCAATTTGTGCACTATTATTTAAATTAGAAAAAAGAGAAACATCTATTAAATTAACTTGCAGTTGCACATGCATACTGTAGATATGTAGCTGTCACAACAGGCAACCTGTACCAATATGATGAACAACAGCTATACCCTCTCATCTCTTAAAGTGAAAAAAAAAGAAAACAAAAGAAAACAAAATGTTCCTTCTACTATTACAGAAGCCAGGTGGCCACATACAATCCATGCCCCCAACCTCACTCATTCGGTCCTGTTTCTGTGCCCTGCCCAGATGCTCCTCCTTCAACACATTTTCTATTTAAAAAAAATGTTCTTTTGATCTGTAGTAGACTGCTTGCTACAAATGTAGAAAACAATTAATACAGTCATTCCCTTACATAACGGAAGACCTTCAACAAACTAGAGCAATTATAAAGCCATAAGTCTGACCAGCCTCATATTCAAAGCCATGGAAAGACTTATCATGGAATTAATCAGTCAGGGCATAGAGAGCCCCCAAACACTGGACCTGTTTCAGTTTGGACTCATCAATGGCAGGTCAAGATCACCAAAGCAATGGATGAAGAGGAAAATGGTACACAATGCATACTTCAACTTGGCCAAAGCTTTTGATACAATTCCTCACATAGTAGAAAAATAAATTAAACTGAGAATAAATCCCCATGTCACCTGCTGGATTTCCAGCTGCTGACAGATAGGCTGCAGGACCTAACCAGATGGGATAGGATAATTCAAGCACAAAAAGGCAAATTGGTTAGGCTTAAAATGGGCTGCAAGAGTGCATACATATGAACCCTCAATTATTCAATCCTTTCTATTACTGTTCCACACCAGATGGCTGAATGCATCATGCGTATTACCAAATAATTCTCCCGCACTCCCTTGTTGTCTTCTGCAGACTCTTATCTTTATCATGTGAAATGCTTTGGATCCAGTGCTCCGTCTTCATCCACCAGCACCATTCTATTCCTCTTCCTTAACTATCAGAGTGCTTAACTTGCACTGTGAATCTTCACGTGGTGTTCCTTCTCATTTGTGGCCTCACGTGATTCAGTACTGTAACTAGGGTGAAGGAAGGGATGGCTGCCCTTGGCAAAGACTGTCTGGTGATGCAATTGATAGCAGTGAAGAGCACTGATCAGACATAAGCAAAGTGTCTGGATTCAATTCTGCAGCTGTGTCTGATGTTATACCTTCTAATAGCGCAGATCATGTATGATCTTCAAATTTAGAAGACCATTCTTTTGTCATCATCTTTGGTTTGTGGGATGTAGTAGTGGACTGCCTACAGTAACCATATGAAATGCTGGGACCTGTTTAGACCAAGTCATTAAATGTGTCATCTGAATGGCCAAAATAACAGACTTTCATATAGTAAGTCTAAGATGCCATTTCTCAAAATATTCCCTTTTCTCCAAGGTATGGAGATCTCAGAATTGTAACAGATAAATTTAAGGAGTGTGAGGGGGCTTGTCCCCCTGCAAAAAGAAGTTTTAATGAGAAGAGCAATTTTTGAGATTTGCTCTTCTCTGGGTTTTTGATCTTTTTTTTTGGCTTTTCAGTACTTGGCATTTCAAGTGCTAAAATTTCAATATGGAACCACTGTCTAGTGTGTTAAACGACCTTTCTATGACTTTGATGTGGATCCTTCTCCAACCATCCCTTCTCTGTTATTCCTAACTAATCTACACACTTGAGTTCCAGCATGGCCTGCCCCACTTTTCACTGACCCAAATTTCTGTTCCGCTTGCATTATCTTCCCTTTTCATATGCATCATTGCTATATCTCTCGTTCCTCCTTAGCTGACTGCTTGCATTGTGTAGTAATACTACCCTGGTATATTCCAAGTCACCCTTGTTTGTTTTTGTTCCTCTTCTATGTCCTGTGCCTCTTTTTCTTGCTCAGTCTGGTTCCAAAGTACTGACCTTCTTTTTTTGTATCCATGGCATATTCTTGCCCTTTCCATTTTTGTTTAAAGGTATGATCATGAAGATGGAATTTTTCCATTCAATTTTCAGCATCAGTTTTTTTAATGACTAACATTGCCCTTGTTGTAACAGAGCTGGTCTACTTGCCAGACTCCCCATTCTCCTACCATTTCCACACTCTTTATCCTTTTCCATTAATACAGTTTATTATACTCTAACTCTTTTTTTTTTCTTGGAATGGTGATTGCTGATCCAGGTAACGCTCCTTACGATAACACCTGCAATCTTTATCTTTTCTTTTTTTTTTAAACACTTTTATTGAGTTAGCACTTGACATAGGCAGTTATATAAAAGTAAACAAACTGCATCGACACGTTAACATTTACAGACATTATACATCACATATATTCATCTACACAAGATTATCAATCCCGCATTCCATAAATTGTTAAATTCTTGTTTTTTTAAATCTCAATCCTCCTCCAAAACATGTTTCTGCATGTATTGTTTCCACAATTTCCATTTTTTCTATACCCTTTCTAAAAATCCTACTTCCTGTTCAATTATCTCTATTACAGTATTCACTACTCCAAGTCCAATTGGTTTAGACTTTGACTTCCATTTTCTATAATTGCTTTTTTGGTAGCCACAGGAATTAAACCTAACAAGACATTAATATGTCTAGATAATTCAGATCTTGTATCCCCACTTAGAAAAATAATTTCCTTAGTTACATTAGTGTTTTCCCAGTATTCCTGGCAGAGTGCTCTGTAGGGAATTTTTAAAGTCTGTCAACTCATTATACTATGGAAACATATTCTCCCAGGTATTTCTGTCTTCCCTATCATACCTCCACCATTTGTTATCTTCCTGAGGAAAAATTATTTGGTGTCAGCTTGGAGTGTAAAAGTATCTATGCAAACAATTCTAGGTAAAAAATCCTAAATCTTCTAAAAATTTGTTTGCATATTTGGGAGCCATACTTAGGTCATCCCATTGCTTTTTTGTGAATTGCTTATATTATCTCTTTTCCCTACCTTTTCTGACCTCCTGTGATTGATTGCTATAATTATCGTGCAATATTTTATATGCCAAAAAAATTATCCCTTTTTTAACAGCAGCTTATTTCTAAATTCAACTAAAAATGCAATCAGTGCAGCTCTTTAACTTAGGATTCCCCTATACCTTTCTCTTCGCCTTTACTTTTATATCAATCCTTGATAGGAAAGGTAGTCTCCTGGCTGCAGTCCAAATATCTTCTTTGTATCTTCCCATTGTATGACCTTTCCCTCTCTAATTTGTTCTCGATACCTTGGTTCTTTTACCAGCTTCCTCCAGTAAATACCAGCCCCGTCCTGGCTATTCTCTGTACCTCTATCAGCAGAAGCTCCTTTCTCCATTCCCATGTTGGTTTAGTTATTAGTATACTTTCTGCTACTTTATGAATATAATATTTTCTTGCTTTTTAATTTCTCCATACGTTTTGGGTTTCTAATACCGCAATGGGAATGGGATGCCATTCCGAAGTCAAAGTATGATTAAAATCCATGAAATTAGTATTGTTTCAGTCTTTGATGTCAGCTAGACCTGCTCTTCGCAGCACCTGCAATGTGCCCTCTCCTTCTGCAATTTGTATGGCGTTACCTGTATTGGTAACATATCTAAATATGATTGTAGACTCTCTTTTATAAGACCTGTTGCTCCTATTACTATTGGAACTGTCTATGTATCTTTCTTTCACATTGCATTCATTTCTGCCTTCAAATACTGATATTTTATGACTTTGTTTCTCTACGCAAGACACTCTAGTCACTGGGTGTAGCAATTTCAGTGATCAATGCTACTTTTGTCTTCTTTTCACGGACTGCTATATCTGGTTTTCTTGCATCTATTTTTTGAACTGTTGGTAATGGGTGATCCCATGTGACATAAACATCATCATTTTCTATGATGCTTTGTGACTCATGTTTCCAGTGTTTTTCATCTACTTCAGTATTATAATGTTTGCACAATCCCCACTGCAACAATCTTGCCACATTATTATGCCTTTCAGTATACATTCCTTCTGCCATTATTATATCACAACCAACAACAAGGTGTGCAACTGTTTCCAGTTCTGTTTTACAAACCTTCATTTGTCTGTTTCTCCTACATGTTCAATGGACTTTGTAAACCAATGTATACATAGCCCACTATCTTGGGCAAACAATATTAACTTTTTATCTTTTAGTTTGAATTTGCCTCTCCTTAACCATTACTGTGTTCGATCCTGATCAACCTGAGGTTCTTCCAGGAGTTTTCTATAGTTGCAACTATATTTATATATTTTCCACATTTCTTGCCATCTCATCTGATCCTTCACCTTATATTCTTTCTTTTGTTTTTTTGTAAATATTCTGTATGACTGTTATTTTCCTTAAGGATCTGCATTCAAAATCCCACTGTTGCCTTATTTCTTGAACTTCCCCATTTCATCATCATCCCTTTTCACTCTGAATTGTAGCTTTCAGCCTGTGTGTATAAGAGTCTTAACTGCATAGCTCTAAAATATCCCTACAAAACAGGTACTCCTAAATAACCTTGTTATATTGAAAGGACCAACTAATCCCATTTGACACTTGCCCTCTTTGCCTCCCATATAAAATCATTCAACTGTTTATTAATTACTATTCTCAACTTCTCCTTTGGTTGAAAAAATATGTCTGACATTTCTATAAAACTAAAATGACCAAAACCTGCTTATGCCTTGCTATCCATGTCCATAGGCAAGAGCTTCCAGTTTCTCAGTTTTTGTATTATCTTTTGTTTAGTCTCTTTCCACATATCCTTAAATGCCATAACATAATTCTTTTTAACCCATGCTCCCAAATGCTTCATGTTATCATATACCCATAAATATGAGGTACTGCTGAACCATATCATGTGTGGGCACATAGTTTATAGCTGTAGCCTTTGTTTTATCTTCATTAATTTTATTTCATGAAAAAACTCAGAACTGTGTCAGAATGTTACATGACCCTGAGATGTCCTTCTGGATTTATCAGGTACAAAATAATCATCTTCTTTCGGCTGCTCCCATTAGGGGTCACCACAGCAAATCACCTGCTTCCATTTCTTCCTGTCCTCTGCATCTTGCTCTGTCACACCAACCACCTGCATGTTCTCTCTCACCACATCCATAAACCTTATCTTAGGCCTTCCTCTTTTCCTGTTACCTGGTAGCTTCATCCTTAGCATCTTTTTCCCAATATACTCAGCATCCCTCCTCAGCACATGTCCAAACCAATGTAATCGTGCCTCTCTGGCTTTGTCTCCAAACCTTCCAACCTGGGCTGACCCTCTAATATACTTATTCCTAATCCTGTCCACCCTCATCACACCAAGTGCAAATCTTAACATCTTTAGTTCTGCCACATCCAGCTCAAACTCCTGCCTTATTGTCAATGCCACTGTCTCCAACCCATATAACATAGCTGGTCTCACTACCCTCTTGTAGACCTTCCCTTTCACTCTTACAGGTATTCGTCTGTCGCAAATCACTCCTGACACTCTTCTCCACCCACTCCATCCCACCTGTACTCTCGTCTTCACCTCTCTTCCACACTCACCGTTACTCTGAACTATTGACCCCAAGTATTTAAACTCATCCACCTTCGCCACCTCTACTCCTTCTTCCTCAACATTCCTCTATCCTCCCTCTCATTCACACACATATATTCTGTCTTATTCCTGCTGACCTTCATTCCTCTTTCCTCTAGAGCATATCTCCATCTCTCCAGGGTCTCCTCCACCTGTTCCCTACTCTCACTACAGATCACAATGTCATCTGCAAACTTCATAGTCCATGGGGACTCCTGTCTGATCTCGTCTGTCAACCTATCCATCACCACTGCAAATAAGAAAGGGCTCAGAGCTGATCCTTGATGTAACCCCACCTCCACCTTAAATGCATCCATCACTCCCACCGCAGACCTCACCGCTGTCACACTACCCTCGTACATATCCTGTACCACTCTTACATACTTCTCTGACACTCCTGACTTCCTCATACAATACCACAACTCCTCTCTAGGCACCCTGCCATATGCTTTCTCTAAGTCTACAAAAAACACAATGCAACTCCTTCTGACATTCTCTGTACTTTTCCATCAACACTCTCAGTGCAAACATCACATCTGTAGTGCTCTTATCAGGTACAAAATAATATCTTTAAATAAAACCAACTTTTCTTGATTACCATACTGATTACATCCTTGAATCTCTGAGTCCCTTATTTTCTTTGCCAATGGTTCTAAATATAACACAAATAAAGGGGAAAGTGGATACCCTTGCCTGGTTCTTCTGTTCAGACATAACTTATAAGATAGTAACCCTCCAACTTTGATTTTTGCCTGCAATCCCTCATATATCCTCCTATTTAATCTTATTATTGTATTAGGTAATGTGAACACTTCCATTGCCCTAATCATGTAATAATGCCAGCTTACTCTGTCGAATGCTTACTCTGCATCAAGCTCCACCAACAGCAGCAGTATTTCTTACATTCTGCTTCCCTCTGGTTTACCATTGTTCTTTTAATGTTGTCAAATGTTTGTATGCCCTCCTTAAAGCTACATCGATCCATATCATTAGATTTTTGGCAACACCTTTGTCGTTCTTTTAGCCATTATAGAAATAACACTTTATAACCATGGTTTAAATTAGAAATTGACCATGTTGAAGCTGGATCTGATGGGTGATTACTGTCTGCAGGTATTATAGCCACCACAGCTTTTTTTCCAGGATGTTGGTACTTCCCCTTTTACTATATTATTGTTAAACAAAGCTTTCCAGATCTTTATTTTTTTTCTTCCATCCTAGCTTTCAAACTTCCACCGGGATGCCATCTATTCCTTGACACTTTCAGCAGATTGGTTATGCATCACCATTTTTATCTCATCTCCTCCTATCTTAACTGTTAATTGTTGAGCCTCATCTACCTCTAACCTTGGCATATTCAAGTCTTCCATAAATATTTCCATTTGCACTTTTTCATGATTTTGACATTTTTTTTGCTTTATATGATTTTTTTTTTAAAAATTCCTAACTAACTCTAATACCTCTACAGGACCTCTGGTTATTTTTATTGTTATTGGCTCCAGAGGTATGGCAGTGACCCTTTCTTCTTTCTGTTGTTTAACTCGTTGTGCTAAAAGTTTTTGTGCTCTGGAGATGGCATCAGAAATAGTTGCTTAACAGCAATCTTTCTAAAATTGTGCATATTATCCAGGTGGTACTTAATTTTCTGTTTATCACTCTGAAGTTTGTCTCTTCTTCTTCTGTAAGATTCCCCTTCATCTGCAATACTTTGAACTTTCTTTACCCTTCTAAGTAATTATTGTTACTTATTAACCATAACTCTTTTAATACCCTATTTTTAAACTCTACTTTCATTTTATCCCACTCACTAGCTATAACTTCTGGAGTACTTTTTAGCTTCCCTTATAACCCCAGAATATTTTCACTACCCATTCTTTAAACTCAATTCTTTTTGACAGGTTGGTGGGGAAGTGCAAGTTTCTCATTTTTACTTCATTACATTTTTATCTTAGTTATTATTGGCACATTATCTGAAATAATTATTGGATGTGTGTCAATTCCCTCAATAAGATGCACATGTTCCTGTGAAATATAATTTTTATCTAGTCTAGCCCAACTATTGTACCTTGGAGAATAATATGTAAATTTTCCATGAGCTCTTACTACTGAATTCATGTCTTCTTTACCAAATGTTTTCATAAATTTCTTTAGAAATCTACCCTGTCTTGTTACATTTCCCTTCTCATCTCCCAAGTATATCCTCATTGTTGCAAACCAACTTCCAGTCCCATCCAATACATACTATTCCCTGCTGAAAGCTGGTTATTTCTCCCAGACATTTATTAACCTCCATAATAGCAGATTATGATATTATGAATATAAATACATTCTAACATAATCCTCATCACTTGCCAATAGCCCCTTACAATCAGAAATCTACCATTATTATCTTTTTATCCTCTTCTATCAGTACTGGAGCTCTTCAAGCAGTTAATATAAGTATTCTTTTTTTTCCTTTGTCCCTGATATTCTGCTGAATATCCATCCTGAAATCCTTTCTTTATCAAATTCATATGCTCATTTCATTCTGAATGTATCTTCTGCAGCATTGCTAATTGCACTCTGCATTTCTTAATATAATGAAATATTCTTTCCATTTTGCTTAGAACGGTGAGACTATTCACATTCCAAATAATATGGAAAGTGGTGCCATTATGATAAGACATTATTCATGTCTATAATATTTGATAGATTTTTAAATGCCTTTTTCCGCTTTTGTGATATATGTACCCACTAATGTTTGGCAGGTTGATTCTTTATACAGTCTTTTTCTTGTCATCTCCATTTGAACTTGTCAAGTTTTACAAGACTTTTTATTTAAATGAAAACACTCAAAACAAAAAATCCAAAGCACCTCCATAACCTGTCAGCTTAATACATGCAAAACTATGTACATCATCATACAATGAACTCCTAATAGGAATGATTTTCCCAAATAGATAATTGCAACCACAGGCCTTATCTAACCTAAAGTTGAGGTTAGCCATGCTAAGGCACATTATTGCTTGTACTCCTAGTTACACTAATTGGTGTTTTTATCTTTATTCCCATCCCAGATATGAAAAACAACTTGCATGCTTTCAGAAAACATTAACTTTTAGCCTTGAAGAAACCAGTGCTTTGGCATTTTTATTGCCCAATAATCATATTGTCTCCATGGAAACATAAGAAAACAAATGTAGCCCTCAACTGCAAGCTTTAAAGACAAGCCTAAACATTTATTGCTAAAGAAAAGCTTTTCAGTACATTCAGTGTTTTCTCATTTACTTGTTGCTACTTAAAATTTGTTATTGGAGTAAGGAAAAAGTCTTAATGTAGACATTCACTTATGCAGCAGTAAGAGAAAACATAATCAGCTCTACATATATTAGGATATATATACTTTTGCACCCCATTCCCCATCTCAACAACCCAAGATTACAGTTTATTAACTTAAACATGCTTTTGTCTAGCCTTTTTTCTCTTTTTGCATTGAAATGCCTACATCTCTTAATACTAAAAAGGAAGAAAGAATGAAAACAATGCATCCATTTTCTTTAGCACATGCAGTGACTAAAATGCTTCACTATAGAATAGGCAATTTACATCATAAAACATTTTAGAGAAATACTGTTAAGAACAAAATTTTTTTTACAGTTACCCTTTACCTCCCTCTTCCCTTCCCCTTAGTGTCCTTCCAAACATTGATGACACAAAGTGAGGCAAATGCTTTTCAGTTCCCCACAAGTTTAACAAAGTCAACAAAAGTCTATTTTTTTTCTTTTTCTTGTACAGCTATATTTCTCAGATGTGATTGATGCTTTATAATCTCAACATTCCTTCACTAATTTCAGTGTTGGTAGTCTTCTTCCTTTTCATCTCCATCTCCCAACTTCAGTTTCTGATTCAGTTCCAAGGTACTCCTTATTCTTCGTCAACTCCTGTGCTTTTCTTTATCTTAAACATTTTAGTTTGGAACACTGTAAAAGGTTTCATTGGCAAAGTCTCCCTCAGCGCTTTATTCTCAGAAGAATGAGAAGCAGAGTCTCCTTCTGCTTGATGGCTCGCTTTTTGTTGGACAAACTTTAGTACTTCCCCCTTAGCCTGTTATGTATCAAAAAATTACTTTGAATCACCAGGAAAAATATTCTGATGGCATTTGGATACAGCAGCTTGAATCTCACACATGCCTTTCAACATTCCCTGAGTGCACGAATAAATATGCTTCTCTTGTGCCTGGTGTACATAGAATAACCATTTTCCACAAACACTCTTATTATCTCCAACTTTTAATACTTTGCTCTATTGCCACTGTTTTGTCAGGATCAACTCGTTCTGCTGGAAGGATTGCCTTTTTACTAATACAGGTCTTTGCTGCTTTCTCTTGGTCAGGTTTGGAGCATATACACAATGTGCCATTTCAATTAACAGATCCTGCTGTGTCATACCAGTCCAGTTGCTTATCTGTGTCTTCATAAAATTCATAAAGCCTGTTCCTTCTAGTTTTTCTGGTACAACAGAACATCTCAGATTTTACCTTTGTGCACTGTCCTCCAATTCTACCATTTTTAAAACATCTCTTCTTGACCAGTCTCATACTAAGCCAGCCTTCTCTGCATCTCTGACTCTGAATTTTGCAGTTTTGTCAGATTATCTGAAAATGCTATTTAAAACTTCTTCCATTTTTTGCAGCCTTTTGTTATTTTAGTTGCTATAATCCTTCAGTGTTTTGTTTATTTTAATTGGCTCTGAGCATATTTACTTATTTTTCCTCTAGTTTATTGGAAGCCATGTATCATACCAAAGCTGGAGCTTGAACTGGTTTTTTTTGAACAGCTGCAGGATTTTGCCCAGTCAGTGTTTTTTCTATATCTTTTCTAGTTGATGATCTTTCAAGATTTCATAGTTTCTTCTTTGCTGACATCCAGGCATTGTACTTAGTAGCCATTAACTGAATTTACTAAAAGTGGAAGAGTTCCCTAACCCTTGTCTTTAAGTTTTTTTTTCATACTGGGAGAGCTAAAGTTAAGCTGTTGGTCAGTGTGGAGCCATTTTGGAAAGCTGCAACACTTGCAGTCTCTTACCCTGGAATAAACCTGCTATACCCCTCAACAACCAAAACGAAATAAAAAATTAAAAATCACAGCACTGACTTTTAAAAATCAGAATCCAGGCTAA